>NC_089250.1:66373443-66663443 GCF_963930625.1 Muntiacus reevesi | reverse complement strand
GCTCACTATGGGCTCTCTCGGGGAGAACCAGAGAAGAGAGAGCGGTATGGTGGAACTCTGTAAATTTCCCCTGAATCTATCGCCATGTTAAAGCAGCATAAGACCAGGAAAAAGAGGAGGCTCGGGAAATGAACAAAGTTTACTTACAACCACCTAGCCTTGTCTCTGCTTTAGAAGCTGAGATGTTTGAAAGAACAAAGGTCCTTGCAGTCCCACCTACCAAATAGCAGGTCAATGATCTTTCTGGTTCATTGCTTAAGAAATCATTTACTTTTCCCCCCTAATTGTGTAACCTAGATTGTCAGTTATTTGCCCCTCCCAGATTCATGCGATCATTCATGCATTTGTTCAGACATGCATTCTTGTATTTCATCACTCAGCAAATACTTATCATATATCTATCAAGTACCAGACACTGTATATATGCTTTCCCAAAAGGCAGTGCATATAAAACATAAAATAAGGCAAGATTTAGGATAGAGCTTCTCCTATTTGCAGTTGAGATTAATTTGTTTATAGCATGCTTTGACTACTGTTAGCTAAAAGTCCCAACTTCAATGCCATCCATAACAAATGCCTCCATCTTGTCCACAAGCGTATCAAAATATCACATTTCAAGTCCCCTATTTCTATTTTTTTCTCCTTAAACTACCAACCTAAAGACTTATTTTAACCTAATTCCTGGTTTATTTTACTGAGTATAGTCTGGCATAACTTTACTGTCAAAATGCTCACCAATTATCTCTTTAGTAACCCATTCTCAAATGGTGTCTCAGAGCAAGTAAAATCATTGCTGCAAAATTTGATAAACCCTTTAAAGAATATGACTATCTTTGTCTCCCTACAGTCCCTCCTTGTTATTCACCATTCCTCAAAAATCACTCCTGTAAGTTTAATACCTACATTCCCTACCATATGTAGATATTAGTAGAAAAAGTGAACTTCTCAGAATTCCCTGTTCAGATATGTTGGATATTTCCAACAGTTTCTTCTTATTGTTTATCATAGTACTATGCAATTTTTTATTGTTTAATCCTTAAAAATGATACTACGAAAATGCTCATTTAAGAATTCCTTCCTAGAAAATACTAATGGTGGTTGTTTCTGTGGAGTGAGATTCACAGTATAGGAGAGATGGAGAGATATAGTCTTTATTTTATACTTATGTCCCTTGAATTCTGGGGACTTGGACATTTGATCATATACGAAAACAATTTTCTTTAAAAATACATTCTACTGAATGTGATCGATGTGAACCAATAACTGTAAAACCTGGTAATAGGTATTCCTATCTTCCCCCTAAGGCCCAGGCCACACTCACTTGCCCAGGAAATGACAAAGCCACAGGAAAGAGCCAGCGCCCAGAGCGCTGTGTAGGACCCCCCACCTCCCCAGCCTCCATCGCCTGGCCCCACCTCCCCAGCGGCAGCCTTGTTCTCGCCCCTGACCTTGTCTGCGTGACTTTCCACAGTGTCTTCATGCCCTTCCCCTGGGGTGTCACCATCTGCCTGTGTCTCAGTTGCCCTGGCTCACTGCCTGTTCTCAACTGGGCTTATCTCCTTCCTTCTATCACAACACCTTAAGGCCAACTCAGAGTGCCAGGCCACTCGGATGAACTTGTCCATTCTTGGATGAGATACTTCAAGAGAAAACCAAAAGGCTATGAAATGATTGTCCCAGAGTTTTAGATGTCCTCAGAGAGGGGCTCAGGGACATGTCCTAGTAGATTTACTCTTCCCTTCCCAAGTCATTATTTACTCTTGCTCAGTTTTTATCATCCACCTTTTCCCCACTCCGTTTTTTAAATTATTCATTTACTTTTGGCCTTGCCAATCGACACATGGAATCCTAGCTCCCTGACAGGGCTCACACTGAGCCTCCTGCATGGGAAGTGTGTGGTGCAAACCGCTGGAACGCCAGGGAAGTCCTTCACCATCTTCACCGTCATCACAAACATATTTATGATTACACTTAAGTTCATAGAAGGAGTTTCTATCTTTCTTATACACCTAGGGGAAGATGGTGTTAGTAAGCTAAGCCAAAACGTCATTAGACGCTCTTCTTTTGGTCAAAGAAAGGTACTCAGAAGATCATCTAGCCTCTATTACCATGGCCTAGAAATCACCAAGGGAGAATACTCAGTGGACAAAAAAGCCACCCTGTGTTCTTGTTCACCTGCCCAGGACTGAGTTCAGTAACCCAGGCTCTGCATCTCAGCTGCTGCCTTATCAGCAATCTCATTACATCATGACTCCACCACCCACCTTGTATCTTTCATCTCTTCCTCTCTATGGGGCTTACACTTGGACTACAAGCAATTCAACTGGTTTTCATTTTAAGCATAAAATGAAGTAGACAAAACAAGTCCCCTCAAAAGACCAGTTAAATCAGAATCTCTGGGATGGAGCCTAGGCATCAGTATTTTTTTAAAAAACTACTCCGCAGAGGATTCAAATGCCAAGTTGAAAACCAGTGCTCAAAAGCAAATCCCTTGAAAAGGCAGTATTTACTCTTTTTTTCCACTCCAAACCTACTTCTTGATTGATTGCATTCTGATTTTGACCATCACAACCCTATTCAGTTAGAACATCAATTCTTAGCCTAGTGGCCTAGGCTCAGAACCATCTTCTTCTGAACCATCTTCTTCTTAAAGAGGTCTAATTTGACACAGTTTCCCTCCCCTCGATTCATGAAATGCTCTCCTCTGGGATCATTTCCTGCTTTTTTTTTTTTTCTCCTAAACTTGGACTGCTTCTCCTCATTTTCCACCATGGGCTCCTGTTTTTCCAGTTTTGGGGTGGAGTGAGGACAGGAAGCAGCCTACATAACAGGAGTCTCCCAAGGGCTTTATAGGGCTAAAATTCTTATATGGATAATACTGTTCAGAAAACATTCAGGGGAAAAAAGTTAAGAAAACTGAGCTAATTCCAAAAAATGCAAGCAAACACCAGGAAACCGGGTAGAGAAGATGCCAACCAGATGTCGCTCAATGCCAGCTCTATGAACTGGGGCTCAGACCCTAACTTGGTTCAGATGGAACACAAAAGCCAGATTCATCCAGAACAAAGCTCTTGGGACACTTGGGACCAAGCTTTTATTCAGTCAGAGGAACTAAGTGGGGAGAACATAGGGACATAAATTTCAGTCTCATCTACCATAAATTCAAGAATTTGCCCTTCCTTCGTCTTCAAGTCAAATTCGGGGAGGGCAAACCCACATCATACCACCTTGACTCCTGGGAAAAGTGCAAAGGATTAAGAGCAGAAGGCAAGTTGGGAAGGATCTGAGAGCCGGGCAGCTGTAGTAACAGCCCCTCCCAGTTTTCAGGATCTGAGCCGTTACAGTTCTGTTTTAAAATAAACGAAGATTCAGATGAACAGAAAGTTTGTGTTTCACATTAACGTTGTGGCTTTTTCTCAGCTGGGTGTTTTTATTTTCTCTGTCACTTTGCATTACAGGAATAACACAGCTTTCCAAGGGAACAGCTCCATCAGATAAGTAAACAGCACAAAGTAAGAGTATAGATTGCAGAACTTGAGGCTCCTTGACTCAAGGAAGACTTGGCCGTAAAGGTCTGTCTGTGGCTGTTGGCTCAGACCATAAGCTTCGGGCTCCACTCTAAACTGGGCTGGCAAAGAGGCCAGACCCTATGCTTTGCTGCCTTGCATTTTCTCATGGGCCAGAAAAGAAGCAGCTGGGAAAATCGCTTCATCATACTTGCCCTGGCCCTTGCCAGCACAGTTGTGGGCACTGCCTACTGCCACCAGCATCCTCAGCTTTGTCCAAGCCAAGGGTAATGGAGCCACAGCTTAGGAAGTTGTCAGCACATCCCTGTCCACCAGGAAGGTGAGTTTCAGAAACTGGAATGGGTAGTTTCTCTACCTTGTTTCCTGGTGTTTGCCTGAATTTTTTGGAATTAGGTCAGTTTTCTTAACTATTTAATTTTTCTTGAACATTTTCTGAACACTATTATCCAGGCGAGAATTTTGGTCCTATAAAATCCTGGGGCGAATTCTGCTATGTAGATTGCTTCCTGTCCTCACTGCATTCTGTAAATGGTGGCCAACAAATGTAGGGGTAAGAGGGACGACAGTCTCAGATATTCATCTGAGCCCTTCCATCACAAACTCCTATAAGTTGTCTAAAGCCTGATTGACTAGCTGTTCTCCTCTACTTGCTCCCCATTCTCACTTTTGATGCTTTGTGTATTGTACCCCAGGAAAGCATCGTGGTCTCGTAACCTAGACCTTCCCTCCACTAGGACTGGTACCTGTGTGAGCAACTCTACGACATCCTGAATGGGTCTCATTGAGTGAGCCTGACATTATAGAATAAGCAAACTCTGCTAAGACACGGACCGTCTGGTGATCCAGTGGATAAGAATCCACCTACCAATGCAGGGGACACGGATTCCATCCCTTGTCTGGGAAGAGCCCATATGCCACAGGGCAGCCAAGCCCCTGGTGCACCATGGCTACTGAAGTCCATGTTCTAGAGCCCAAAAGCCTCAGCAAGAGAAGTCACTTCAATGAAAAGCCCATATGCCACAACTAGAGAGTAACCTGCATGCAGCAGCAAAGACTGCTGATAAATAATGATAAATAAAGGAATGGTCTTCAGATCAAAATTTTAAAAAAAACCACACAGAACCTCTACCATGGTCCCCACTCCTACAATAAGACTTCTACCACATCAACCTTGACCCAGTTGGAACTTGACTCTGCTTTACTCTTGAGACTGGTTATTTGAGTGACTTTTCTCTTTCTGAAGCAAGTCTAGTGTGTCCCTCCCAAGCCCCATCTCATGCTGTTTTCATCTCACTTCCTCCTTCCTGTTGGGAAATCCCAGCTGACCTTTATCTTGAACCAGCCACCATTGGGATAGAAAGAGTTACTATGGAAACTCTTAATTTTATCACACCAATGTCACTTTGGCAAACATGAGTTCTCTCTTAAAATCGTCTATGCTAATCACATGTTGCAAAACTGCAATATTGATCTCAGGCCAAAAATTCACATACTTTGATAAATCAAGGGGTAAATCCAAACCCACTTTCAAAATGCAGGCTACCATGACAACCAACTTTAAGAGCACAAGGAGAGATACCTACAGTCACCCTACCACCAGCATTTTGTCTCTGCACGGGTAGTCCTATCAAGCTCCTTTCAAGTAAACTAGAATCTGGTTACTAGGACAAGAATCTGGCTCAAAGTCATGTTTTCTGCTTTGATATCTTAATTCATTGATAACAAAACATTCAAAACATCTATCATAGAAAGGGCCTGACTAACCACTTGCTTCTAATGTTTCATTAAACACCTTTAATGTTTCATAATTTAAAAATTTGAATTTAGACAGATACCCATCACTCAACTTCAGCAATTAGAGACACATAGCCTATCTAGTTTCATTTCTACTATTACTCTTTGGCCTCTGATTTTAAAGCAAATCCACCATATCTATCACATCAATACATATTTTACTATGTACTTCTATGAGAGTGGGGCTTCTTTTTTTAACTTTTTATTATAGAAATTTCAATGTAGATAAAAGTATAGAGTACAATGAACTTCCATGTATCTATCAGCCTCCTTCAACAATCACCAGCTTATCGTCAATTGTGTTTTATTTACACCTCTCACTGATTCCCTCTGCCACATATTATTTCAAAACAAATTTCAGACATTATATCATTCCATCTGTAAATATTTCAGTATGCATTTCTTAAATCTGACTTTTCTTTCCTAAATATAACCAAGACACAATTATCACATCTGAAGAAAATGTTTCCTACTGTGATCAAATACATAGTCAGTATTCACATTTTCCCAATAGGTCTTCTTCTTAAATATAATTACATTATCAACCTGAAAATTAATAATAACTTGTCAGTTGCTTTACTTTGCTGACAAAGGCCTTTATAGTCAAAGCCATGGTTTTTCCAACAGTCATGTACAGAGAGTCATGTGAGAGTTGGACCATAAAGAAGGCCGAGCACCAAAGAATTGATGCTTTTGGAGAAGACTCTTGAGAGTCCCTTGGACTGCAAGGAGATCAAACCAGTCAATCTTAAAGGAAATAAATCCTGAACATTCACTGGAGGGACTGATGCTTAGGCTGAAGTGCCAATACTTTGGCCACCTGATGTGAAGAGCCAACTTATTAGAAAAGACACTGATGATGGGAAAGATTGAAGGTAAGAGGAGAAGAGGATGGCAGAGGATGAGATGGTTGAACAGCATCACAGACTCAACGGACATGAGTTTGAGCAAACTCTGGAAGATGGTAAAGGACAGGGAAGCCTGGCATGCTGCAATCCAAGGGGTTGCAGAGTCAGACATGAACTGAGTGACTGAATAACAACAACAAATCAATTGCTTCAAATCCTCAATCTGTATTCAGATGTTCCTTGATCTCTTTTTAATATTCTGTATAGTTTTTTTTTTTTTTTTTTTTTGGCTATGCTGGGTCTTTCATTGCAGAGTGGGGGGCTTTCTCCCTTGTGACAGCACACAGGTTTCTCTAGCTACAGCGCACGGGCTTAGTTGCCCCATGGCATGTGGGCTCTTAGTTCCCCGGCCAGGGATTGAACGTGTGTTCCCTGCATTGGAAGGCAGATTCTTAACCACTGGACCACCAGGGAAATCCCTACATAGGTTTCCAATAAAGATAGAGATTCAAATCAAATCCATACATTGTAATTGTTGATATATCACTTACTTCCCTGTTAATCCACAACCTTTCTCTCCTTACTTTCTTTTTCTTCCTCTCTCCACTTCCTCTTTCTTTCCTCCTCTCTCTTTCTTGCAATATATTAGTTGAATCATGCCTGGATTTTGTTGTTTGCACACCTGTGGTGCTGTTTAACATGTGCCTCTTTCCTCTGTATTTCCTTAATAGTTAATCATTTCACCCTTGACTCTGATTCTTGTATCTATTTCATAACTAAGGATCCAACAGAACTTCCTGGTCTCCACTCTTAAACACAGGCTTCTTCCTCCTGAATAATGGAAATATGAAGGTGTGTGATGAGCTGGAAAGAAGACAGGGTTTTAATTTGTCATCAGTATATTATATGACCTTGGGTAAGTAAGACTCACCTTCCTTGGCTATAAATGTACATACTAATATTGCCTCAAATGGTTTATCTGACACTTAAAAAGTAGTTATTGTAACACAGTGTATGTTGAGTAGCACACAATACGGCTAGTTATACACCTGAGTTGGGTGTAGCATGGTGGAGGAAATACAGATTTTAGAGCCAGACATTCTTGAACACAGCCCTCTGTAGAGTGAGGATAAACTATTTCATCTTGTCTTAATGATTGAAGAGAAGTTGTATGTAAAATACATAGTCCAATGCTCGGGGCATGATATATATGGCAGTTGTAGATAAGGACAATGGTGTATATTTATCAAAGACGGCAGAAGATAGGAGCAATTGAGTTCAATATGTTTCTTCTCAAAATTATCTTTGACAAGTTTCTTCCCAATAATTTTTTATACCTAAAAAACAAAAAGCCAAAAATGTGGACAAATGCAGTATGAACACAGAAGGGAGAATAAATAACTTTTCTTGAAAATACCAAGGAATATTCTGCAGGAGTCATAACAACTGGATTTGGTCTTAAAGAGTGAGTAAGGATTTGGTGTTTGAGTGAGAAAAAAGGACATACAGAGGAAGAAACAGCACTGGCAAGGGTATAGCTGGGTTGCAAGCTCAAATGACTTTAGAAAAATTGTTTGGGATTCACCTTGCTGGCCGTGAACAGTGATGATATGGCTCAGGTATGATCATCTTAGTTATGGTGAGATGGAGGAACTCAAAGGGCAAGCCCAGATGATATTCTAAGAAAAGGAAGTAAATTAGGAAGTCATGATAATAGAATAGGTAAGAGACAGAAAAAAATCAATGTAGTGGCAAACCATGTCAGGTCACCATAAATGTCAACAAAGCATTAGATGAACTACCTCTGAAGGTTGCATAAGAAGGTAACTTTTTTCCCATAGTAATCATGGAAGAAGTAGCATTTAAAACTAAACTGATAAATCAAAATTTTATGTAGAACTTATTCTCATCAAGTAAAATTTGAGCAATGGCCTAGAGGAAGTATGACAAAGTTGTGAAGGTTATCCCCAGGACAGGTGCATGGAAATCACAACCTCCCATCATTGTTTCTGATTCCCTGAAAGTGAAAGGCAGCATGCGCGTGCACGCGCGCGCGCGCGCGCACACACACACACACACACACACACACACACACACACAAAGACGCCCCTCCCCTACCCCATATCCCATGTCATGATTCTGTCGTATTTCCTCTAGTGATACCTAAAATGTGACCTGTAGAGCTTTATTCTACAGGTGTTTCATGAAGAAATGAAAGTGGAGGGAGGGGAAGAAAAGGAAGGAAGGAAAGAAAGAAGGAAGGGAGAGAGGGAGTGAGGAGAAAGGAAAGAAACTACTTTCTAAACAGTTTGGGACATTCTAGCCTAAACAGAATTTTTAAAAAGTTTCTTTACTGCTGGACTTCTCAGAGCCTTTGTTTAAAGTATTGCAAATCTCCAACGTAAGCCCAGAGTACTCAAGAATGAGATTCCCCTCCTCCTGCAAGGAGCATCTTGTACAAGTATTCTATATACAAGCATTTTCGGGGGAAAGCTAACATCAGTGGTGGCTAACTGCTTCTTGAGATATCTCAGGAGCTGATTCTGATGGCAGAGACTGAGCTGATGGGGACATTTCTGCTGCAATTATTGCTGAGGAAATACAGACCTTGTTGGAATGTAAGTCCTTTACATCACTTAGGTCTTTTCTACTTGGTCCAGACTAGTGTGCATAATTACACGTGAGCTAGATGAACTTTTCAATCATGCATCTGAAGAGAAAGCTCTTTTACAGCCCTAGCCAACTCCCAAATCCCATGAGAAGAAATCTTAAAGAAGACATTTTTAAAAGAGATTCTTCCAGGTAAAAGGGGAGAATAAGAACAGTTTGGACACTAAAGCATCTCCAAGACTCAAATTCTAATCTAATGTACTCACAGGAGGGTTCAAACTGGGATCCAAGATATACAAGAAAACAACTTTTTAGTCAGCTTAAAGCATGCTTTGTTTTGCCCTCCCAGCAGGCGCACGCGCGCGCACACACACACACACACACGCATATGTGTGTGCATTCAAAACGTTAACATAAAATGGGTTGCAGGCTTTTGTTGTCAGCCTTTCCTTGCCCCAGCTTTGCCCTATTTTTATCCGTGCTTGACTAACAGTCTCTTATCCAACTAGGAGCAAAGCTGACTAGATGTCATATTCCTCTTGACCACCTTCAAGATATAAGGATAACCTCAAGTCTGAGCCCTGTACACTGAGCAGAATCACTTAAGTAATGTCCTCTAACCCCTCCATCCTTCAGTGTTGGGGAGAGGTCAGCCACTCTGCTGCTGGGTTGGAACCCTCCAGAACTGCTCCTTAGGGATCTTAAAATACAGAACTCTGCCCAATTCCTGGAGCCCCAGTGATGCTCTGCTTCAAAAGCATCACTTGAATTCCTACCAAATCTCTTATGTTTTCACCTTCTTCTATTGTCTGGGAAAGTTTCAATCTGTTCTGTTTTCTCTAGAACACCATTGCCCAACAGAACTTTCTGCAGTATTAAAAATATTCTGTATCCACATTGCCCAATACAGTAGCTACCCACCTGATCATCTCTCCAGAGCAATACCCTGCAAGCCACATTAGCAGCCTTTGACACACATACCAGCCATGTGGCATTGAAAAGTCACTGTACTGAGCTTCATATCCATCCTCTTTAGTGGGATAATTACTCATGCTTCAGAGGGTCATTGTTAAATGGTATCAAATGAGACGACAAGTGTGTGCAGTGCCTATCACATAGCCTAGCACACAGCAGGTGCTCAATAAATGTTTATTTCCTCTCCCTTCATCCAAAGGTTAGTTGGTGACTGAAGTACCCAGCTAGTTCATGTTTCGCTGGGTAACTTCAAGACTGCTTTGTTCATCCGCTGAAACACTAAATCCTTTAAGGGTTTGAAAAGAAACCTTGGATCAATGATTGGAAAAACTTTTTGGCTTTCCTCTCCTGCAACATGGCTCAAGCCAGTCTCCTCATCCCAACACTGGTTTCTGAAAAGCCTGGCCTTGATTCCCTTCCTGCCCCCATCAAGGAACGGCCCCTTTCTGGGGGAGGCTGGAAATGGGATCCATTGTTCATTTGTATTGTGCAGCCTTCCTCAATTAAAAAGAAAAAAAAATCCTCTAGAATGTGTAGGTTGGAGGCTTTGCTTCCTCCTTCTTAAAAGAGGCCCCAGGGACAGCTGGCAGGGCAGCTGCAGCACAAGAGGAAGGGAGAAATGGGCGGAAAGGCATTCCAGGCTCCTCTCATTTCAGAAGGAGAAGCTGGTCATGCTGTGGTCCACAGGTCTGCTGGAACCTTCCTGACACATGAGACAGAGGGACAGTTTTCTTGAATCCCCAAGTCTCTCGCCTATGGCTTTCCCACACTTCTCCAAATACCAGGGTGTTTATAATTCTTATAGTATCATGGTTCTCTCTACCTTTGGGTTCCTGAGTGCCTCAACATAGGATGAATGTCAAGCTTTTTGTCAATTAAATATCTCTATATATTTAATAATTTTACAATATATATTTAGTTGATATATATTTAAATATATATACACATAAGTAATATGTTACATCTATAATACTTATTGTAAATATGTTTATACATAATATACATGTTTAAATATATATATAAACTTGATGGACATGAGGTTGAGCAAACTCCAGGAGTTGGAGATGGACAGGGAAGGCTGGTGTGCTGCAGTCCATGGGGTCACAGAGTCAGACACAACTGAATGACTGAACTGAACTGAATATATCCGTATGGGCTTCCCTGCTGGTTCAATGGTAAAGAGTTGGCCTGCAATCCGGGAGCCGCAGGAGACAGGTTCAATCCCTGGGTTGAGAAGATCCCGTGGAGGAGGAAATGGCAACCCTCTCCAGTATTCTTGCCTGGAGAATCCCTTGGACAGAGGAACCTGGCTGGCTACAGTCCATGGGCACGCAAAGAGTCAGGCACGACTGAAGTGACTTAGCACACAATATTTATACATATACACATACACACACACACACATAGAACAAAACATAGAACAGAGATCACTCACACACAGCATTTTTCAATGTACTAGACTTCATATCAAGCTGGACTTTCATCAAGAGATCACACAATAGGAACTTGAAAACTAATAGGCGTCTTGTTTGCTGAAGGAAAACATACCTGGAACTCCCTCCTGGCCCTCCTGCCTGATGAGCACCGCCTCCTCCCTTCTCCTCCTCACCCTTCCATCTGACTCTCTCTTCCTCACCTTCTGTCTCCTCGAATTCCCAGAAGACTTCAAATTACTCATCCTACACCTTGATGAGCAGTTCTGCCACCTCTAACTCCAACTTCTATCAATAGATCTGTGTTGCTGAATGAATCAAAACAGCTCACGAAGTAGCTTCTCATTCAACAGAAGCTTTCTTCTTAGAAGACAATGGAGGTGTCAAATGGTAATTTTTTTCCTGATGCAAATGGAAAGCGTAACTGGGAACTAACCTAGTTCTCTATTAGGACACCTAAGAATCTTCTAGTTGTTCAGTGTGTGCTGAGGGAGTGTTAACAGGTGCAAAATTTTGGCCTCAATTATAAATGATAAAAATATATATCATTGATGCGTAATATATTATATTATTATAATATTATTTATATTATATTATGTTAATATATAAGATTATATTGTATTTAATATGTAATCATTATATTATACCACTAAAATGGTATAATACAATATAAACAATATAAATATAATATAATATATGATTATTGTATTATTATATATAATAAATAATAATTACTATATAAAATATATGAATTATTCTACAATTACCATTTAAATATAACCTTATAATTTATATTAGTAACTATAAAAATAAAAATATTATTAAAAAGAAGAGTGAAGGAGTCCTCATCTGGGTGAATTACCCTTTTGGAAATCATTCAGGAACTCAGTCCATGATGCCATAATAAAATTATCCAACACTCACAACTTATAAACGTTTCAGGAAAAATAATGTCTTGAAAGTTAAGGAACTGAAACAAGTAGGAAAACTTTAAATTGAATAGTTTCTGCTGCTGCTGGTGCTAAGTCACTTCAGTCATGTCTGACTCTCTGCGACCCCATAGAGGGCAGCCCACCAGGCTCCCCCCGTCCCTGGGATTCTCCAGGCAAGAACACTGGAGTGGGTTGCCATTTCCTTCTCCAATGCATGAAAGTGAAAAGTGAAAGTGAAGTCACTCAGTTGTGTCCGACTCTTAGCGACCCCATGGACCGTCGCAGCCTACCAGGTTCCTCCATCCATGGGATTTTCCAGGCAAGAGTACTGGAGTGGGGTGCCATTGCCTTCTCCAAAAATTGAATAGTTAGAACCCCACAAACAGAAAATAAAGTATTAGGAGGTTATAGTAACTAGATTTGATTTTCCAGGAGGAGGTTGTTGGTAGACAAATAAGCCAAAGGGATCAGCTTAAAAGGTGTTAGAACACCCATGAGTCAGGGGGCATCTGTAGAGAAGGCTGCCAAGGAAAGGTGTAGACTCAGCTTGAAACACAGAATGTTCTCCAGAATCAACACTCTAAGTTGATCTTTCATTTCACAGATGGACAAAATGAAATTGAGAGAAAGCAAATGCCTTATGAAGCCATAGGTAGGATTGAAACAAGGTCTTCAGAAAAATTTGTACTTATGCTCATAAAACCCAGGTCTTCTGACTGTTAATACAGAACTTCTCTAAGACACAGGAAGTCCTGGGGTTCTAATTAATTTCCCTCATCCTCAAAATTAGCCTTTTAAATTAAAAAAACTCACGACACAGTGCTAATGAGCTGAAAGAAGTAGAGGACTGACCAACCATTTTTATCTTTGTACAACAGACATTTCTAGAATCATTTTTTTCTATTAAAGAAATATAGGCTCAATGTGGAAACTTAGACAAATATAAAACTTAAAATGAATAGAGTTCATACTTCTATCGCATTCTTAGTCAATTTAATGCATTTCCTTTGTACAGCTTTTTTTTCTTATGTACTTTATATTGTTGAGGTCATAGTACCTATATGATCTTGCTATTTTCTTACTTCAATAATAGCAAAAACTCTGCCCATATTACCCTCATTATTTTAAGGACTCTGCATGACATCATTTTCATGGCTGAGTAAACTTCATTGCATTTAACAGGGTATAATTCACTTATTTAATATTCTTACATATTAATATGATTTCTAGTATTTTGCAGTGTCAAATAACATTTTGATGAATGCCTTTATGCTAAAACAATATTTTTTTAGAAAAATTTAGATTATGACTGTTCTGGTTTGAATTGTGTTTTTCCAAAAGATGTCCAGTTCCTAATGCCTAGTACCTGTGGCATGCTTGTTCCAATGGTGTCTGACTCTTTGTGACCCATGGACTGTAGCTCACCAGGCTCCTCTGTCCATGGGATTCTCCAGGCAAGAACACTGGAGTGAGTGCCAAGCCCTCCTCCAGGGGATCTTCCCAACCCAGGGATCAAACCCATGTCTCTGTGTCCCCTGCATTGTCAGG
This sequence comes from Muntiacus reevesi, assembly GCF_963930625.1. NCBI lineage: Eukaryota > Metazoa > Chordata > Mammalia > Artiodactyla > Cervidae > Muntiacus > Muntiacus reevesi. Next base: position 66,649,776 of record NC_089250.1, on the reverse strand, counting down.
CAGGTTCTTTACCACTAATGCCACCTGGGGAGGTGGCTTTATTTGGAAATAGGGTCTTGGCAGATGATCAAATTAAGATGAGGTCATTAGGGTGGGCTCTAATCCATTAAGGCTGATCTCCCTATAAACAGGAGCAGTCTGGACACAGAAACGGACATGCACACAAGTAGGTGTGCCATGTAAAGGTGAAGTAGGAGTTCAGTATGATGCATCTATAAACCATCAGACACTAGGAAGGACACTTGAAACAATCTCCCTTTCAACCCTTGAAGGAATCGATCCTGCCCATACCTTGATTCCACACTCTCACCGCCAGAACCAAGACAGCTCATTTCTATTATTTAAGACCCCCAATTTGTGGTACCCCATAACAGCTCAAGGAAACTAACATGATGTCCTCAGAAAAAGTCCCCAAAGTGCAAATATCTGGACAAAGGGGGTGAATATTTTAACTTTCATGATCCATTTTGCCAGATTGCAAATTTTTCCCAATTTTATGCTGATTTCTAACTCTGTTAAATGTGAGTGAGAATATTGCTTTCATCATAACCTCCCCAGAATATCATTTTTATAAACTTTGCTAATTTATGTGACCAACTGTATCACACTGGTTTTGCACTCAAATGTCTTTGAGTACCCCTGAGATGAAATACTGTCTACATTTATTAGTCATTTTTTGTTTTTTCTATTTTGAGCTCTATATCCTGTCCATGTCTTTTGAAATTATATCCATATTTAAACTTTTGCATATTTAGCTTAATGGACATCTTTCCTTTTCTCTTTGCATGAATTCCTTTTATAGCATAGAGAGTAATTATCTTTCTGTCATACACAATACAAATATGTCTCCAGTGTGCTGTATTGTTTTAGTTTTGTTTCTTGTCTTTTAAATGTGCATTCTGACAAAACATTTTTTGAGGATTTTTAAGCCTAAATATGCTAAAGAGCTTATGTCATTTAGGCTAGGATGGAATTTTGTAATAAAATATAATTTTTTAATTCTATTTTAATTTAATTCTAGAAGTGAAAGTGTTAGTCATTCAGTCATGTCCGATTCTTTTTGACCCATGGACTATAGCCCACCAATCTCCTCTGTCCATGAAATTCTCCAGGCAAGAATACTGGAGTGAACAGCCATTCCCTTCTCTAAGGAATCTTCCTGACCCAGGGATCGAATCTGGGAGTCCTGAATTGTAGGCAGTCTCTTTACAGTCTGAGTCATGTGGAAGCTCCAAGTTATAAAATATAATTCTTTAAGTAGTCTAGAAAGTAGTATTTGAGGATAGAGTATTAAGTGAAGAGTTGCTTAGGTTAATTAACAAATCACTAACCCAGTTAACCCCATAAACTAGTGATTTACCTTTCTGTTCCCTACATGATGAAACATTGCATAAAAATATAAAATATCATGTAGTTTTACCTATGAGAGTGCTTGTAGGAAAAAATGCCTCGTTGGAGTGTTCTTCTCCAGCTATTGCTGGCCAGAACTTAGATTGAACCAACAAGAGGCTAAAGATTTCACTGGACAAAAAAAGTCAAGAGGGGAGTTTTGTTCTTAATCTCTCTACCCTGTGTCTGTTCAATATTGAAGGAAGCCTCAGACAATCCCCTAAATTCCTGAATATCCTTTACCTGCCCCATTCTCCCTCTGCTCTTTCTCCCTGGTTTTCAGTAATACCTGTCTTTGGCATCTGCCTATAAGTTCCCTTAAAGTAGAAAAACTTTCTGATATCTTTCTAGCTGCACCCTTGATGCCTACCATGGTGTCTAGATAGTGATAGACTTCCTAAAACATAATTAGTAAATTAGGGACTGTTTGCCCCCACTAAACTGTAAACTACTGTCTCATCATCAAATGTCCTTCTCTTTCCCATTACCTAGTTAATACAGAGTTGTGGTTAAGAACACGGCCTCTAGACCCAGCCACCTGACCTCAAGTCTAGGGCCACTCGTCATTCTTGGGCCTCAATCTCTTTTTCTGTGAGCCAGGAGTAAAAATGGTACCCACTTCATTGGGTTATTCAAGGGTGAAATCAGTTATGAGTATAGACACCTGTATAGAATCCTTAGGATTCTATGGTAAAGGACAGCTCCTCAGAAAGGTTTTTGCCACCTTCCCCCAGACTAGATTAGGCCACCCCAGACCTCCTCTAATTTTCTGTCCTTTGTGTCATGCATTTATCCTAACAGTTACTTGTAAATTGCTTTCTTTTGTCTCCTATTAAACTTTAAGCTCCAATATGAAGGGATGGAGTCTCTAGTTCATTGTTGTTTAGTTGCTAAGTGGTGTCTGATTGTTTTGCAAAGCCTCTCCTATTCTCAGCTGAGTTTCTAGCTTGCAGAGGTCCTTCATACAATGGAAAACATAAAACAAATTGAATTATTGAGTGAATGAATGAATGAACATATTCTGGTGGACAGGGGAACTCACCATAAGGGCAGAAATTGTGATCCTACATATGCCTGCACCAGAAGCTGACAAACTATAGCCTTGGCTATAAAAGCTTTATTGGAACACAGCCACACCCATCCACTGACATATAGTCTATGGCTGCTTTTACACTACAATGGCAGAGTTTGGGTAGTTGCAACAGAGACTTAATAGATGGGCTACAAAGCCTAAAATATTTACTCTCTAGCCCTTTATAGAAAACACTGCAGAGGGGTTGATTCTCAAACATGAGAATGCATCAGAATCACCTGGAGATCTTATCAAAATACGCATAGCTGGACTGCACCCTCGGAGTTCCTGTAGATTTTAGAGTGAGGTCCCAAAATATGCCTTTCTAACAAATTCCCAATTTCGCCTTCCCCTGCTGGTACAGGGACCCACGTTGAGTCACATCAGTCTTTAATATTCCAACGCATCTGTATGATTCCTTGTGCATCTCTGAGTATACACAAAGCTGAAACACCAGGACCTGACATTGACAATTCCTGACAATGAGGTGATCCATGATTCCCTTACATTTCAACCAAGTAGAAGACCCACTGCCAAGACAACTTAGTGGCTAATTTTGAGGCTTTGATCATCCCCAGGATTTTGAGAGGAAGAGCTGACCCCAGAGATTCTGCTGAAGTACCTGGGTGACCCTAACAGGACCACTGCCCACAAAGCACAGGCTGAGACTTCTGTTGTCATCACACTAATATCAGCGTGAGAAAAGGTGAATGAGTGGAACCTCTCCCTCCTCTGACATACCACCAAAAATACAAACACCAGCAATAATGGTTAACTTTGAGAGCATGCTATCTGCTCTAGGAAAGAGCTTTATGCCAGCATGTGAGGTATGTGCAATAATTATTTTCATTTTACAGGGGAGAAAACTGAGGTCCAGAGGAGTCACACCACTGTTTCAAGGTTGGACAGCTGGGAAGTGGCTTAGCCAGGCGTGGAAGTCAGTCTAGGTTGAAAGTCTGTTGTTGTTCAGTGTCTTAGTCACATCAGACTCTTTGTCACTCCATGGACTGCAGCATGCCAGGCTTCCTTGTTGGAGAAGGAAATGGCAACCCACTCCAGTACTCTTACCTGGAAAAGCCCATGGATGGAGGAGCCTGGTAGGCTGCAGTCCATGGGGTTGCTAAGAGTCAGACATGACTGAGCAACTTCACTTTCACTTTTCATTTTCATGCATTGGAGAAGGAAATGGCCACCCACTCCAGTATTCTTGCCTGGAAAATTCCAGGGACAGAGGAGCCTGGTGGGCTGCCATCTATGGGGTCGCACAGAGTCAGACACAACTGAAGTGACTTAGCAGCAGCAGCAGCAGGCTTCCCTGTCCTTCACTATCTCACAGAGTTTGCTCAAACTCATGTCCATTGAGTTGGTGATACCATCCAACCGTCTCATCCTCTGTCGTCCCCTTCTCCTGCCTTCAATCTTTCCCAGCATCAAGGTCTTTTCCAATCAGTCAGCTCTTCACGTCAGGTGGCCAAAAGTATTGGATCTTCAGCTTCAGCATCAGTCCTTCCAATGACTATTCAGGGTTTATTTCCTTTAAGATTGACTGGTTTGATCTCCTTACTGTCCAGGGGACTCTCACGCATCTTCTCCAGAACCACAGTTCAAAAGCATCAGATCTTTGGTGTTCAGCCTTTTTTATGGTTCAGCTTCACATCCATATATGACTACTGGAAAATCCATAGCTTTGACTAGAAGGACCTTTGTCTGCAAAGTGATGACACCGTTCTACACAGACCTCTCGTGCTTGCCAGGGCGTGGGGGGGTTGGGGGTGGGAGCAGAGATTCCATAGTAGTCTGGATGGTTGAGAGGAAATTATATGTGTTTATTCTCACTCAAATCTCTAGCATAGCAAGGAGTCATTGAATCAATTAGCAATTGGGTCTTATTCAGAATAATCTATTAGATAAACCCCTGTCAAACCTCCAATCAGCCAAGCAAATAGCATTCCCAGTCCCCTACCAAGATCCTGGTGGACACTGTGAGGCACAACCCAAACTGTTTCACTGAGGGCCTGTTGCCTTAGCTGTTAGGCAGGCCTTCAGCTGCTGAGTTAACCCATCTTGCTCAAACTCGGCCTGAATACAATGACGAATCAATGCTATCATGCTAAAAAAAAACACCAGCTCCTTAGCCGGACTGGGGACAATTCTGAAAAGCCATTCTAGCTCCATATTTCTCCATGTGGTCAACCAAGGTTGTTCCTAGAGGGTATCACAGCTGAATTCTTCCCTCTGCCCACCCCTGCTTCTATCACCCACTGTCCACAGATGCAGATCCCAGGGGCATTGCTAATGAACATCATGCTGGTCTCAGCCTGTGTCCCAGGGAACCCAACTGACAATAGAGACACCTCCTGATTGAAGCCGCTTACAGCACACCCTTACCTTCTATCCATGACAGTAGCTCCCTATTCAGTAGCTCTATGAATCCAACAAAACTTTCCAGCTGAAACTGCTTCCTTCTCTCCCTTTCAAAATATTCACCCCATTATCATCATTTATGGTCTTCTATTCCAGCAGGAAGCCCTGAGGAGGGTTAGTTCAAATGTGCCCTGCCACGGAAACTCAGTCATAGATCAAGGCAAAAACTGTCTGGAGTTTGCAGCCAAATATAGTAAAAAATGTTGAATATATCACTTTCCTGCACCAAAATGGTACTGCGTTAGCAAGTCTATTTCTTTCTCCACTCCTTGATTTAGTGGCTTCCTCTGGTTTATGAAATATTTTTCACCCAAGGCCCACTGAAAACATCTTTATAAAATAGAGTTCATCTCTGAACAGGTCACTTTCCTATTGAATTTTAACATTTCAAGAAGGAAAAGGGGAGTCTTTCTGACCCAGATATTATTTGAACAAGTACTTAAGTGGGTTCCTAGATGCCAGGATTTAAGCTCCATTGACAGCCAATATAATCATCTGCTTGTAAAACAAAATCTTAAGTTCATGCCTGTATAGAGCACGGTGAATAGGCCCTGCTCAAATCACTCCAGTGATGTGACACTAACAATTTCATTTCTGCCTGTGACCATAGCGCCAGTCTTGAATTCATACAGTTAGTAAGTGTCAAAGCCAAGACTGGTAAGAGACCAGCCTGAATACCTAGGCCATGATATTTTAACCATACTGTGCAATTCAACAAATATTTATTGGACACCATTTACATGTGGTTAAGTGTAGTATTTCTGAGATAACTGAGTACATGCTTCTCTGTCTCTCTGTCGCTGTTTCTCTGTCTTGTTCTCTCTCTCTATCTCTGTTTTGTCATTGTAGCTCCAAAGCAGTTTCTCTGGTGCTCAGTGGTAAAGCTCAGTGGTAAAGAATCTACCTGCAATGCAGGAGACATAGGTCGAGAAGATCCCCTAGAGGAGGACTTGGCAACCCACTCCAGTATTCTTGCCAGGAGAATCCCATGGACAGAGGAGCCTGGAGGACTACAGCTCATGGGGTCGCAGAGAGTTGTACATGATTGAGGCGACTGATCATGTACTTCCAAAAGAAGGAGCCCAAGCTTCTTTCCATTATGAGCAGGAAGAGAAAGCCAGTTTACTCTCTCCTTGGGAATCAGAGATAAAGATGGAGGGTAGCTTTTCTATTTGGACCTTGGAGGATTATGGAAGAAAGAAGAGTAGTGGCCAGTGAGAGATCGGATTCTTCTTTTCTTCTTTGCACCAAGTGGGAAAGTTAGGAAGCCAAGAAGGAACTTTGACCTGATCCTCACTGTGGGACACTTGCAAGAGTGAACCTCGCAGGCTGCCCCCACAAGAGCGTGAAGTTGCCTGATTCAGAATTAATGAAACAGAAAAGTATGAGTGAGCAAAGAGAGTGCTTCTCATGGTACTCCAGGCTACCCTGACTTCCCTATCCAGAAGTTTCTGCATAGTCTAGGAGGTTAAAAGTAGCTGAGAGTCTACCGGGTAGATCTAGTCCGAGGGGTCAAGGTATGGTCCTTCTTGCTGGCAAAGCCCCAGCTTTGCCCCTCCTGCTTTTGCTGGTAGATGGTGCTTTTCATTTAGTTCCTAGTCCAAAAGCCCACCTGGAAGGCTTTGCACTGCTCCACTAGGGGATCTTCTGTCCATCACCCTGAAAGGTTACTGGCAAAGAATTTCTGTACTCCATCTATTCATTGTTACTTTTAGAAACACTTGCAATGTGGCAATCTTCTAAATGTTTTACATGTATAAACTACTTAACCTCAATAACCCCTTGAGTTGGGCATTGTTTTCAACACCTCCTTTCAGAGAGGGGAAATCAAGGCAGGGGGAGAAGTGGCTTGCCCAATGTCATGTGTTGGCAAGAGGCAGACCTGGTATTCAAACACAAGAATCCATGAACTTGACTATTATGCTACATGGGCTCTCCTTCATAGGAGCTGCTCAGGAAAGCCAGTATATCAAGGACCAAAGCCATCAATATCAAAGTATATTTTGATAATATATTTTCACTCTGCATTAAGAATTGTAGAGACAGCTTATTAAAACTCAGGTTCCAAACTGAATCAAACAAACTGAATCAAAATTGGGGCAGGTGAGATAAAAACTCCAAGAAACACACTTTGAGTAACTCTCCCTCACCTTCCCCTGTGTCTTTCCCTTTCTCTTCCCTAAATAGTAACCAGATGGTTAAGGCCATGGAAAGCTTGGCCGCTAAGCTGCTCTATTAATATAAATAAGCAGAACTCTGAAGATGGGGACAAACAGTTTCAGCCCAGTTAAGCATCTTTCCACAAGGAATATCCACGTGTTCCAGGAAGTGTCCCACAGCTGGCACAGAGGAGCCTCAGGTTTGAGGGCAGGACCCTGCAAAATCCCTAACTATGTTGGGGTGTTCACAAGGGCCCCAAAGAGAGACCCACCTGACCTGCCCAGGTGATACACATCATCCTTGGTTGTCACATTCACACGTCGCTGGGCTCCAGGTCCATCTTTCTGCTCAGCTCCCTAGACCCTCGGGCTGTGAAAGCCAAGATCTCAGTCTGTATCCCTCTTGGGGGTTCCCAGAGAGTCTGCTGGTGATGTTTATCACCAGTCACTGCCTCACTGACGATTGTTCAGTGAACCTTTGCAGCTCAGCTTAAAAATCTCAGAAAGGCAACCTCTGAGACCTGGGTGGTTTGGGGAGGAAGGGGAGACTGGGAACCCAGACAGTGGTGCAGGTGCCTGGATCACCCTGCCTCAGGTTCAACTGAATGTGTATAGTCAAGGGAGTGAAATTGTAGGATGAGAGAATCCCTTATTCACCCCATAACCTACTGAAGCAGGTAGTCCTCCCCATGGTCTTCCTCCCAATCTCCCTCACTTTCTCAAGGAAAAATCCCCAAAAGTAACCCTAGATAACAGAGACCCTGGGAAAATGGAAAGCTATTTTGAGGACTTCTCACCTTCCTTGGATAGGGGAGCAAACCAAAGCCCAGAGAGGAAAGAAACTTGCTTGAATCTTGCAGCCAAAATCAGGAAAGACCCCAGAGCTCTTTCCACACCTGCTTCTGCCTGGAGGATATTTCCTAGAGTCCAGAGAGCTCTAGAAACAGAAGAAATCCTTGGCTGAAGTGGAGATGGGCAGGGGCAGCAGTTTAGAAAAAATGATGTATCCATTTGACAACGTATTTCCTTAGGAGTGTTTCAGACCTGAAAGAAAATGCTGGGCTGCCCCCGGCTTATAGCAGGACCAGACTGCAATGGTTTCCTTCAGGTGACGACCAAAGGCCAGGGTGGTCAGAGGTCAATACACATTGTGTGTAGGGCCAAGGGAGCAATCTGAGAGATGCTTCCTTGGGGAGAACTGAAGCAAACACCAGAAGCTGTTGACCCAAAGCAAGAGGAAGAAGAGGAAGCTGGGTACCAGCCAGAGAGACATGGAGGTGCCCAGACGGAGAGGGTGAAGTTGAAGCGGATGGTGAATCTGACCAGGACTGGCTTCCTGGGCCAATGAGTGCAAGTCCAGCTTGGCCTGTGATGCACTCACTGTTGCCAAAATTGTGATAACTGTTTTAAGAATGCTGTTTTAAGTACAAGTATGCTTCAAAATCCAAATATGTCTGCATCCTGGGAGCAGGGAGTGGGTGAGGATAAGGAGGGATGTCTCCAGTTTTTCCCTGAGTTTCTGGGAATGAGCAGCAAGAGTTTGGATGGTAAGGAATTTATTCATAAAGGTATCTGAATTTGTTTAGTCCCCATATTTAGATAGAGTTTGGATAGTGAGAGTCCAAAGAGTGAGGCAGACCTGTACGGTGATTCTTTCCAGTTTACCAGTGAAGGAAGTCAAGGTCACAGAAACATTATAATTTGTCCAGATTAACCCATTAGGGATGGAACCAGAATTGGTGCCCAGATGTTTCTGACTCCAGAGTCGAGTTTGTGGTGCTTCCTCCTAGCCTCGCAGGAATGGGATATTAGGGTTATTTGGGAGCTTGAGCAGGGAATTGGGGTGGGATCTGAATGGGGGCTCCCTGTGAAGGCTCATGAGTGACTGTGGCATCTGAGAGCATGCAGGGGGTGCCGAGGGCTGAAAACAGACCGTTTCTAGCCTGATACCCTCTGGGCTTTTCTTATTTACTTTTTAACTGGAGTATAATTGCTTTCCAACGCTGTGTCAGTTTCTGCCGTACAACCATGTGAACCAGCTGTATGTATACACATGTCCCCTCTAGGTCACCACAGAGCACTGAGCTGAGATCCTTGTACTGCACCGTAGCTCTCTTGACCTTCTCAACCACACGAAGTACGTACTGAAGCATCTTTGTTTCCACAGATCCCAGGCACACTGGTGTGCATCGTCCCAGTTCTTAAAACCATCGTTTGCTTCCAACCAGGCCCAGTGAATGAAAGGAGGGGGGAACGACTTTCCTGACTGGCAGAATTCATCACAATGAATTGGCAACACCTATCAGCCTGAAACAGCAGTTTGCAACTTGCCCGGTAACAAATCTTTCTGGGGACGTTATCTCACAGGAAGCGACACTGGATAAATTCTTATTTCAATGGGATGCCTCCCTCCCCTTACCTCCTCCCCACTTCACAAAGATTTAACATCTAATTCAGGTTTTGACGAGCCGCTTCATCTCTGTAGAAACACTGTTGATCTCTGTCGGACCCCAACGGCCTTGGGCAGAACAAACTGAAGAGATGGGGAAGTGTGGACCGTCAGCAGTGATAAATAAATACATTACCCACCGCTTCTGAAGGAGCACCATGACCTCCAACACAACTGGTGAGTTGCAGCGGTTTAACAAAAGTCACCCTATCTTCCTGCAACCTCAGGGTCTTTAAGAGCCAAAGCAAGAGAAAGATGCTCACAGAAGCAAGCCCACTCTATCGGGATCCAGAAACAGCTGGGCTTGCTGGCTCTTGTCAGAACCTCGCCTTGGATTTCCAAAACAAGACAAACACCTCCCAGGAGATAAAGAACAGAAGGAAGCCTATGCCTGCAATCTCTTCCCAATGAGGAAACAAGCTCTAAAGAACCAGGTAAACTGGCCAAGGCCAGGAAGCTAGAAAAGAGTTGAGTGAGAAACCCAGTGTAAATTGTACTTGAAAGTAATTTCACAGGAGGAATGGGTTTCATGGGGCTCATTACAACTGTCGTTGTTGCTTTAAAGAAAATATCACTTTTTTCCTAGTGAACCTGATCCAAGGTACCATTTGTGGAATTTTGATCTTTGCATACACATAAATATAAAACTGATTGTGGGAAATAATGGCAGAATAGTAATTACTTAAATTAATTAAAGGATTGAGACTTTCAGAGTAGGACCATAGAACTGCTCTAATCTTAGGGTAATTGATAAATCCTTACTGGAAAAAAAAAAAAGGACAGATATCCATTTCTAAGTAAAATATAAAGTCATGAATTGATAAAACAAACAGACTTGTTTGAATTCCACAGAAAAGCCACCTTGTGTGTGCAGTTACCTGGGAGCTGGAAGAGACGTCAGCTGTCATTTCACCTTCATCTCACAGACTGAAAACGGAGAACCAGAGAAATGGATTGAGCTGCCCGAGGTTGCAGAGCTGGGAAAAAGCAACCGTACCTTCACTCTCTGCCAAAGACATTTCCTTTGACCATTCCAAGTTGTCTTTTTTTCACAGAAGAAAATAAAACACAATGGACTTGAACCATGGAATGCTTTTGTTAACAAGAAATGCACCAGCCAGTTTGTGACAAGCACTGTTTTAACAAAGAGTCAAGTGGGTCTGAGAAAATGACCAGAAGGAAGGCCTTTGTCCATGAGCTTGACTAAGAACTCACTTAACCTAACAGATAGCACCATGCCTGGCACACAGTAAATGGGCCATAAATATGTGTGGGGCAGATGAATGACCCTTCACATCGGACAAATGAACAGTGCAGGAAATATCTCAACAATGCCCATGCTAGACAGTTCTTTGACACTGAATCTTGTTTATCCCCTACAAGTGTCTGCCATCATTTATTTCCTGACTTCTCTTCCTTTCTCTGTCTCTACTTGAATATTTCTCTAGAAGGTCAAGAACCATATCATTTACTCACCAGCCCACCAGAAGCATCAGCCATCTCTGGATACTCAATAAATGAGCAGAGGGAATGAGTGTGCCCGCTGGACTTCCTTGCTGGGATTGTCCTCTGATATTATCTGTCTCTCCGGTTGGATTTGTAAGAGCGATCCATTTATTCATAAAACGCATCCAAAGAGATCTGGGTGCTGCCTCTAATTATGCAGTTTAAAAAGGTTAAGTTTATAGACAGGGATGTTTTGCAAGGTCATCTATCTTGTCTATAGCAGACTTTAGACTAGAATTTAATTCAGTGTTTGTTTCATGATAAACAATATGTATATGTGTATATATAAATATATGTGTATATGAATGAATATGAACATATTCATATGAATAGATACTTTGTGGCTCAAATGGTAAAGAAACTGCCTGCAATGCAGGACATCCGGGTTCGAAATCCCTGAGAGGGGAAGATCCCCTGGAGAAGGGAATGGCTATCCACTCCAGTATTGTTACCTGGGAAATCCCATGGACAGAGAAGCCTGGAGGGCTGTAGTCCATGAGGTTGCAAAGAGTCTGACACAATTTAGCAACTAACACATATATGTGTCTGTGAGTGTGCGTGGATCATCTATATGTGTTTGTGTGTATATATATATACATATATATATATATATATATATAAATCTGTGTGTGCATGCTTTATGCTAGGTCATATTGTCATAGTGAGCAAGTGTGTGTGGGTGTCTGTGTGTGGTGGGAAGTTTGACCACTGGCTTTGTCACAGACACTTTTATGATTGAAGTTTCCAGAAAGAAATCATCTCCGTTGTGGCCGCCATGGAGCTGATCTGCTCAGATCTGCTCAGATCTCCCGTCACAGGAACCTGCCACAGGGACCATGGGTCCCCACAGGGACCAGGCTTCAGCTGCCACATCTTTGAGTCCATCTCTTTGATCATGTCAGGTCAGGATTCTGGGGCTGCTCCCAACAAATGACAGAGCACAGCAGGGAGTATTGGAATCAGGTTTCCCGGATGCCTTTACTGGGCAACTGTGGCCCTGAAACCCCTCAGATCACAGATTGGACTGGCTGGAACTTCGTCAGCACTGCGCTGTAGCCCAAGCCTTCTCTTGCCCAGTGCTTCCCTCCCTCCATCCTTTCTTAGACCTGCAGACAACTGCAGAGAGGATGTGGAAGTCCCTTCCCCATAACTCAAAGGACCTGCCATGGCCTTCCTGCCTCCCAGGACCTCTCACATCTCTGTCCACAGCCTCAGGATGCAAAGAAGGGCTCATGTCTCTGTGAGAAAGGAGCGGGGAGAGACGTTGCTAAGTCCAGAGCACCTTTTATGTGCCAAACACTGATGCATGGTAGAGTAAGGGGCCGCGTGTCCCCCAGGGTCTCACAGGCTAGTGGAGTGTACTGGCATGCAGTTACAGTGACAGCAGGCCCCAAAGGGGCTAAACCCAGACAAGCCATTTGTTTAAACAGCCCATTCATTCCTCAGGAGTCACAATGGGCCAGGTACTGAGTTAATCACTTCACCTGCATTCTCACTTTTACTAATTGCGTCCGTTGCTATCATTTCCATCTGGAAGCTGAAGATACCTTTATGGAAGCTAAATTCTTTACCTAAGGACACCCCACTAGTAACTCGGTACATCTGACCCTAATATTTATGCTTTTAACCACCAACATTAAAAGGATGCATTCCTAAAAGAAACCAGGAGCTGGTCACAAGGCAAGCTAAGTGAGGGGCAAAAGCCGTCTGGCACTGGGCCTTGTGTGGCTCCCTCAGTGGGCAAGAAGTGCAGAAGGAGGGGGCTAAGGTGATGTGGGTCCTTATCTGGACCCCAGGAGGCAAACATGAAATCAGATCCACAGACTGTCCGAGCAGCGTTAAGGGGATGGAAACTCGGAGACCAGAGAGGGGAAGGCAGGCTTCCCCAAGAGCGCAGTGTGGGGCAGGGACTGGGGGCAGGGACTGGGCTCAGGGCAGATGCTGAGCCACTAGCCCAGTCATTGCCTTAGCGCCCTAGGCTGAGGTTGCAAACTGGGGTAAGACTTTTTTTTTTAAATTTATTGGAGTTTAGTTAATTTACTATGTTGTCTTAGTTTCATTGTATTGTATATGTGTGCGCTCAGTCACTAAGCAGTCCCATGTACTGTAGCCCACCAAACTCCTCTGTCCATGGGATTTCTCAGGCAAGAATACTGGAGTGGGTTGCCATTTCCTTCTCCAGGGCATCCTCCAACCCAGAGATTGAACCATGTCTCCTGCACTGACAGGTGGATTCCTTACCACTGAGCCACCTGGGATATAACTAACAAAGGGTAAGTCTTTAAGGGAGGGCCTGACCACAGAAGATCGTTGGCCTGATTCTCCCCTGGGGCATATTTGTGTGGCTCAGAGGAGATTAAGTGAGACCCTGCTTGAATTACTTTTCCTTCGCTTCCTATGCTTAGTCGCTCAGTCTTGTCCAACTCTTTGCAACTGCATGGACTGTAGCCCGCCAGGCTCCTCTGTCCATGGGCATTCTCCAGGCAAGAATACTGGAGTGGGTTGTCATGCCGTCTTCCAGGGGATCTTCCCAACCCAGGGATCAAATCCAGGCCCTGGTGATTCCCTGAGCCACCAGGGAATCCCATGAATACCGGAGTGGGTAGCCTATCCCTTCTTCAGGGGATCTTTCTGACCCAGGAATGGAACCAGGGTCTCCTGCCTTGCAGGTGGATTCTTTACCAGCTGAGCTACCAGAGAAGCCCTAGGGCTTGTCATAAAAGGGCTCCCGAGTTTTTCAGCCACTCACAGGTCTTCCAGGGTCCTCCTGTGCTGCCTTATTGCATGATCCCACCCCAGAAGGGGAGCTCACATCCCATTATCACCCTTAACTTTGGACAATTTTTCCAACTCTCAGAACAGAAGCCCAAGTTTGAATCCTGCTTCTGAATCTGAGCTGAGCTACTCAGTACGGACCCCCTCATCATCCACCTGCACATATGCACACGCATACACACGTGATGTGCACATACACACACCTACACACACACCCATAAACTCACACTCCAGGGCTCAGGCCACCCAGCCTGGCACAGCTCAGCTCTCACAAAGATCCCGCCTCCAGACTTCCGGTTCGCCTGGCTTCCTGGATGAACTCATGAACCCCACTGGGCACAGCTGGTCTACGCCCGCCTTCAAGGCTGAAGAAGCCAGTAACAGGAACAACAGCTCTCTGAGCACTAGTGTTAGACTTGGTGCTGCATTCCTTACATAAACTCTCGTTTACCCTGCTGAAAACAACCTAAGGGGCTGAAATTACCATGCCACTGAAGGGAATGGCAACGCCCTCCAGTATTCTTGTCTGGGAAATCTCATGGACCGAGGAGCCTGGTGGGCTACAGTCCATAGGGTCACACAGAGTCAGACATGACTGAAGCAGCTGAGCATGCACGGATAAGGAAACCAAGGCTCAGAGAGGTTAAGAAACTTAGTGAGGGTCACACAGGCAGAAAGGAGCACAACCGCATTTGGCTTCTTTTTTAAATTTTATTTATTTATTTAATTTTTGGCTGTGCTGGTTCTTTGTTGGGTCTTCCTTGCTGTGCGTGGGCTTTCTCTAGTTGCAGTTCACAGGCTTCTCATTGTGGTGGCTTTTCTTATTGCAGAGCACATCGCTAGGTGCCCATGCTTAGTAATTGTAGCACACAGGCTTAGTTGCTCTGCAGCATCTTCCCGGACCAGGAATCGAATCCATATCCCCTGCATTGACAGGCGGATTTTCAACCACTGGACCACCAGGGAAGTCTTTGCGTTTGTCTTCTTAACCCCAAGACATTGTGGATGAGGCTGGAGATTTAAGAAGCCCCAAAGCTGTGACAGATCCCTGATAAAATTATAGAGATAGAAGAGTCTTGTTTCAGTGATTTGTTTCCAGGAGAATGCTTTTGTGAAAAGATCCACAGGTGAAACATATTTCCCCCAAATGCAACACTGTAAGGAATTTAGTGAATTGACAGCATGTCCTCTGTGTCGGATCCAGTGCAGGAGCCTGGACCACCATGGGTTCTGAGGATGGCGTCCCAGCTGCATGACCCCTGGCCTGAGTCTTGGAAAATAAACATTTGATGGGAAAAATTGAAAGGGATGGGGAACACTCCAGGCAGAGGAAATGTCATGAACAAAGGCTTAGAGGGAAGACACAGATCAGTATTTTAGGGAAATAGGATAAGGGGAATATGGCTGAAGGTGAGACCAAGCAAATAGCAAGAGTTCAGGGTGCAGGCCCTTGAGGGAATGAAAAGACATATGAATCTGATTCTGCAGGCAGCACCTGGGCCCCATGGCAAGAGTCAGCATGAGCGTAATCTGTTCAGATTGTCACTTTCAATAGCCCATTCTGGCAGAGATTCTGATTACAACAGGGACAGTGGTGATCCAGTCTATTGCAGCGATCATGATGGAAGAAAATGAAGCCTGGGCAAGGGCAGCAGGATCAGGAACAGAGAACGGAGCCTGGGGTTTGAGAGTCCATGACCTTGTAAAAATAAGTCTGCAACAATTCAGGAAATAAATGCAAGTTGACTATACATATGGAGAAGGAAATGGCAAATACATACAGTACATGCAAACCTTTCTGAAACAATCCTGGGACAGGCATAGCAGTGGGCATTTATTTTCATTTATTTTTATTGGGGTATAATTTCTGTACAATGTTGTGTTGGTTTCTGCCGTAGGACGAAGTGAATCGGCTATACTTAAACGTATATCCCTTCCCTCTTGGACTTCCTTCCCATCCCACCCATCCAGGTCAGCACAGAGCTCCCAGCTGAGCTCCCTGCACTGCATACAGGTTCCCACTAGCTATCTGTTTAACACACGGCAGTGGACATCCATGGCCTCCCCAGTAGCTCAGTGGTGAAGAATCTGCCTGCAATGCAGGAAATGTAAGAAAGGCGGGTTTGATCCCTGAGTCGTGAAGATGCCCTAGAGGAGGAAATGGCAACCCACTCCAGTATTCTTGCCAGGAAAGTCCCATGGATAGAGGAGCCTGGTGGGTTAGAGTCCATGGGGTCACAAAGAGTCAGACACGTCTGAGCACACACACAGGGAGGGACGGCACATACATCAATCCCAAACCTCCCAATTCATCCCACTCCCTGTCCCCCTTCCCCCAGGTCTGCGCATTCGTTCTCTAGTTCTCTATATGAGTGCTTATGACGACATAAGGATTAAAGTCCACACAGAGACCCAGTGATGACTACTGTGGCAACAGTCATTTTGCGGACGGGAAAACAGAGGCTTGGATGCACTGATTTTCCCAGGGTCTTCTTTTAACTACTGAGGTACAGAGCAGACTTTCAAGGCAGGGAATTCTGACTGCAGAACCCAGATACCTTTTTCTCCACATTTTTTCAGGGCCAGAAATTGGAGGGCGGACATTCAGAGTACCTTCGCATTCAGAAAGAGTGGCCTGAGAGGGGGTCCCCTTCCATCAGTCTACACTAGGGTTTCTAAGTTTCAGTGCAATTGACCTTGGTGGGGGGGTGAAGATGATTCTCTGCTGGGGGGTGGGGTGGGGGTGGCCTGTGCATTCCTGACCTCCACCCACTAGGTGCCAGTAGTTGAAATAACCAAAACTATCTCCAAACTTCCCAAATGTCCCTTCAGGGTGGGGAGGGAGACAAAATCACCCCCAGTTGAAAAATCCCTGGTCTAACCTTACCCGAGGAGGTCCAGGCAAGAGAAAGCTGCATTTGAAATCCATTAAAATTAGAGGCTGACAAGGAGTTCCCAGAGGCAACCGATAATTTGTTCTCTCACCGAGAGCCCTCTGCTCTGCATATTATTACTGGGATATTCCTGGGTGGTGAGATCCACGCTATTGCAGCTCCCTCAGCCCTCTACCCCAGTCATCAGAGAGGACCAGACTTTGAAGAGGGGGTGAAAAAAAAGTCTTCTCTAGGATCCAGAACATACTTCTATGAATTAAAGGGTCAGGGATTAAGTGGGCAATTCTGAGCTAGCCACCTGAGAGCCCAAATTAGCTTTGCTTCTCTGCGTATTAACTCCCCTCTGGTGTCCTGTTTAATGATTTAATGATGGTTAACTCTGCGGTTCTTCAAAGCTGAGGAATTTGTACACTCCCTAAGGCAGTTTCTACCTCCCTGGAGCTGGAAGTCCATTGCAGCACCATTCCGGGACCCTCTCCTGCAGGTCTTGCCTGTGGGGTGACCACAGGCAGAGTTTGGGCAAGCCCAGGGCTGTGGGTTAAGTTCAAGGAAGCAGGTCTATGATTCAGAAGAGTTTAGCCGATGAGATGGAGGAGAGAGTGTGTGATGCCTGATGAGATTCTATTGCTCCATTTCTTTGCTCTAAGAAGGACTTCCTTTTTATATTTGATCATTTCTGTAAGAAGAATTTGTTTTATATTTAACATTTACATTTAAAGCAGCAGTATGTCTTTGGCCTCAAAAGACCCACTTTTAAATTGATAGTGGTCAGGAAGATACCTTGGAGAAGGAAATGGCAACCCACTCTAGTATTCTTGCCTCAGAAATCACATAGACAGAGGAGCCCAGCAGGTCTATAAGACTGCAAAAGAACTGGACACAACTAAGTGACTAAACAACAACAACTGCAAGTAACAGCACCTTAGAATGGAAGAAACCTGGCACAGACCAAGTACATGGGAACATACAAACATGCTTTTAACATAGATAAAGATAAATGAGTTTAACATGCAAATGCATTTAAACATATACTATACCTGGGAGGTAGGTCAGTTTATCTCCATTTTACAGGTGAGAAAGTTGAAGCTCAAGGCACATAAGTTCTACTCCCAAGGTCACAAAGTAGACAGAAAAAGGGATTTTGTAGTGCCAGATGGTTTTGGTCACTGTATCCCATTATTTGGGCTCCATCTTTACTCCCCATCCTTCCCAACCTCAGCGTTTTCCAGGCACTAGCTACCTCATAGTGTTCTTCTGCCTGCCCAAACTGGACTTTTTGCCTTCATATATGCCAAGCATCCTTCATCCTCAGCATCTCCCTCTCTGAGTGTGTCTTTACAATGTAGGTTAGGGCTTCCACAGTGGTTCAGTGGTAAAGAATCCACCTGCCAATGCAGGGAACATGGGCTCGATCCCTGATCCAGGAAGTTCCCACATGCCATAGAACCGCTAAGCCTGTGCGCCGCGACTGTTGAGCCTGTGATCTAGAGCCCATGTGCAGCACTGTGGAAGCCCGCACCCCAGAGCCCATGCTCCGCAACAAGAGAAACCACCACAGTGAGAACCCTGCACGCCACACTAGAGAGTAGCCTCCCCTCGCTGCAACTAGAGAAGAGCCTGAGCAGCAGTGAAGACCCAGCACAGCCAAAAAAAAAAAAAGGTAGTGCTCTCTTAAAAGAAAAATAAATGTAGGTTAAGTAGCCCTGACCCATTACATAAAAGGCAAAATGAAATATCCCATGAAGGTCCCTGAGATAGTACACGTCATCTTGTAAAAAGAGCAATAGCTTTATACAGCCCTTCAGGCTTCCCTGATAGCTCAGTTGGTAAAGAATCTGCCTGCAATACAGAAGACCCTGGTTCGATTCCTGGATTGGGGAAATCTGCTTGAGTAGGGATAGCCTATCCACCCCAGTATTGTTGGGCTTCCCTTGTGGCTCAGCCAGTAAAGAATCTGCCTGTAATGTGAGAGACCTGGATTTGATCCCTGGGTTGGGAAGATCCCCTAGAGACGGGAAAGGCTACCCACTCCAGTATTCTAGCCTAGAGAATTCCATGAACTGTATAGTCCATGGGGTTGCAAAGATTCGGACATGACTAAGCAACTTTCACTTTCACTTTTCACTTTATATAGTGCTTAAAAATGTGTCAGTCACTATATTAAGTGTTCTGAGTATATTAACTGATTCTATCCCCAAAACAAAGTTGTGAGACTTCCCTGGTTATCTAGTGGTTTGGACTTGCACTTCCACTGCAAGGGTCATGGTTTCTATCCCTGATCAGGGAACTAAGATCCTACATGGTGCAGCATTCCCTGCCCCCCCCCCTCCCCCGCACCCTGCAAAAAAGACAAAAATAGTCAAACTTGTGATGTGGGTATATCACTATGTTTCTTTGACAGATGAGGAGAGCGGAGCACAAAGAGGTGAAATGACTTGTCCAAGATCACAAGGCTTACAGGTGACAGATGGCATTTGAGCCCAGACCCTCTGGTTCAGCAGCCACAGCCTTCAGTTTAGTTCAATGCAGTCTCTCAGTCATGTCCAACTCTGTGATTCCAGGGACTGCAGCACACCAGGCTTCCCTGTCCTTCACCATCTCCCGGAGTTTGTTCAGATTCACATTCATTGAGTTGGTGATGCCATTCAAGCATCTCATCCTCTGCCACACCCTTACAACTCTGCAATTCAGTAAGTATCATCCCCTTCTATCACCCTCCCTTCCCAACCTCCTACAGAATCTCTCATCCTCAACAGTAATTTGACAGCTACTGCATAACGCCTTACATTACAATTTCATGTGATCGCCTCACCTACCCAACCCCTCCAAAGTATTTATATTCTGACCGCAGCATAATAACTTTTTGGAAACCGTTCCTGAGTTGGGCAGTGAGACGTTAGATGTAAAAGTAGTAACGTGAGACTTCAAGTGGCCTCAGCAAGCCTTGGACACCCTACCATGCTGCTGTGGTCCCAGGGAGTTGTCACATTTGCAAAGGCTTTTATGAAAATTTTTCTTTATAGCTGCACTGGGTCTTGGTTGCGGAGTGGACTTTCTCTATTTGTGGTGAACTGCCTTCTCATTGCAGTGGCTTCTCCTGTTGCAACGCCTGGACTCCAGGTGCTCAGGCTCAAGAAGTTGTAGTACTTGGACTTAGTTGCCCCACCACATGTGGGGTCTTCCTGGACCAGGGATCGAACCCACGTGCCCTGCTTTCGCAGAAGGATTCTTAACCACTGGACCACCAGGGAAGTCCCCTGGGAGGTTTTGCCTCTGCAAAGACATCTTCCTGCCTAAATTATGAGAGTTTTACAGCCAGAAGCAGGGCTTGACTATCCGAAAGGAACCCTGAAAAAGAAGCAGCTTCAGCATGAGGCCACCGAAGTATAATGTATATAGAGTAGAGTAAGGAAAGCAAGACCAGAGTGAGTAGAATAGAATACACGTTTCCCTCACAGTCTGAAAGTAAAGCATTCCTTTGAGACTTCTCATAAGCTGAAATAACTACTTCTGGATACATCTTGCTAAAAGACACATGAAACAAACCGAGATAAAGCACAGATGCTCACAGACACAGTTCAAAGCCATAGCAGCTTGATACAGAGATGTGGAGTGAGGTACCCAGGAAAGGATTTAGGGGTGCCTCTCTTGTTGTTTGGGGTACATGCTACCTCTGAGTGCTATTTTGACTTTTTGTCTTTTTTCATAAAAATGAAAAATCTCTTTGGATTTCTTGCCGTTAGTGAAGACAGGTACAGATGTAGGTCTTTCGTGAAAGCAGAGCAGCAAAAAGCAAACTTAAAAAGTGATAGAAACCTGTATGACACTACTTAAGACATTGAAATACAAGGAGGAATTAAAAGACACTGGCCGGGACTTCCCTGGTCGTCCAGTGGTAAAGAAGCCACCTGCCAAAGCAGAGAACAGGGGTTTGACCCCTGGTCTGGGAAGACCCCACATGCCGTGGGGTAACCAAGCCTGTCCACCACAGCTTCGAGTCCTCGCACTGCAACAGCTGAAGCTCTCGGGCCCTAGAGTCTGTGATCCGCAATAAGAGAAGCCCCCACAAGTAGAAGGCTGCAGACGACAACTAGAGGAAGCCTGATCAGCAGCAAAGACCAAGCACAGCCAAAGATAAATAAATTTTTAAAAAGATACTAGTCAGTCCATTCCAGTTGGAAAAGATAATAGAAGATGTATCTTTACTTAAAGGGCAGCCCATGGGCATTAGTCTTCAAAGGCTTGCCCCAGAGAGTGAACCATAGACATCATCCCTGTATGCAGGTCAGATCTGGATGCTTCTACATTGTAGAGTGTAACCAAACATAGGTTCCAGCTTCTAATGCGCTGTGAGCAGGACTCATTGGCTAGCCGAGGGAAGTGTATATAGCATGCGGGTGTATAATAACTAACATTTACTGCCTTTTTTACCATGTGCCAGGAACCGCTCTAAGCACTTGGTACGCATTAACTGGTTTAACTGCCGTTCAGCTCCGTGATGTAGGGAGCGTGACCAAAGCTGCCTTGGACCTGAGCAAAAGAAGATTATCTCCTGACCCTGCCATTTAGACACTGCATTCCACACACACACACATACACACACACAAATAGGCTTGTTCAAATCTCATGGTGGGGCCCCTTGGAGAAATAGCTGATTCATGGACAGTGACAGAAAATATACAAGATGAGCCTGTGGCATCTTATACAGAGCGGGATGGAAGGGAATTGCTCAAAAAGCTTAAACACACACACACACACAATGATGGGAGTATGTCGAAGGGTTATAGAAGTCAACTGAAAAGGATTTCAGGGACCACAGCGAGAACAATTTGAGGGAAAAAAATATTTTTGGACTATAATCAAAATATAAGATAAATATCCATGAGTCTACGCTGATATAAATGCATGATTTAAGACAACAATAAATGGAAGAGAACAGATGAATTTCCCGTGCAGAAGACTTTCAGATAATTTATGTAAAGACTTCATCCTCAAGGAGGTGAAGCCATCTCCCCCACACCTGAAGTCTGGGCAGCTTATAGTAATTTCTTTCCAAAGAGCACAGAATAGAAAGGGGGAGGGGGATAAGCAACTTGATATGGAGGAAACTGACAAATACGACTGAGTCAGTGACCAAGGTCACATCAGTGGTGATAAGTCCTGTAGATGCTATGTACCTTTGGTATCATTAGATGAGAACAGTACACCACCTCCAGAGTCTTCTGCCTAAAATCGGTAAACCCAGTATAAACATAAGAAAAACACCAGACAGACCCCAATTTTGTCTCAAAATACAAATCTCAGATTTCTCTAGGCCATCAAGAACAAGGAAAACCTGAGACACTCACATGCCAAAGGAGCCTCAGGAGACATGACTCCTAAATATAACGTGATATTCTGGAGGGGACCCTGGAGCAGAAATAGGATATTAGGGGGAAATTGAGGAAGCCTGAATAGAGTATAGATTTTCGTGAGTAATAATGCACCAATATTGGGCTGTTAACTGTAACAAAGATGCCATATGAATGTAAGATTTTAAAAAGAGGGTAAACTTAATATCTGTGAATTTCCTGTATTATCTTCACAATATTTCTGTTCATCTACAACTATTTTGAAATTAAAAGTTTATTTAAATAAAAGTTTCACATAGCTCACAGTGCTCTGTCACGTGGGACGCAGTGCACTACAGTGTCACTCTCGTCATTTACACGATTAAGATCCCAGGGAAATGCTTGCCACCATCCTCGCCCGGTGGATGACCTTGACACCAAAGGACACTGTATTTGAATGTCAGGAGATCTGAGGGTTACACTGTTGCCATCTTCAGAGATGGATGCTGCTCTCGAGTTGGGAAGAATTTGAGAGGAGGGAAAAGATAAATGAATTAGCTTGTCAGATCTTTCCTACCCACTTGAATGCTATACCCAAATATTATTTCCTGGTGGTGACAAGTACCCATTTTCTTGCTTTTCATGTTCCAATTTAGAGTTTTCAAGCTATTCACAAATCAGCACAGTATTCACAACCATTGCACACAGCAGCCATGGAATGTTTTGCAATGTTAAGCAATTTGCATTACTCTGAAATTTGAACACACGTTAAGTCTAGACATTGCATGCATGAAGCCTGATACCACTTTGTTACACAAATAACTAGATGAATATTGAATCCCAAAGTGGTGATTGTTTTTTCAAATTTCTCCATGAAAGTTTAATCAAATTTTTCATAAATAAAAATGCAACTTTATTGAAATGTTATTAGATTATTGACATTAATTCAATTTAATATGTGTTTGCCTTTGTTTTTATAAATAAACTTTTAATTTTACTTTTAATAAGTACTTTTCAATATCCTAGAATACTGTTTTGAAAATATTTAAAATTATTTTTATATTTTACATTTGCTTCTTTAAAATTTATATTGACATTTACAACACTGACTTTGGCTTGCATTTTTGATGGATATAAAATATTACTATATGAAAATATATACACTGTAAATAAATTATACTTTATGTTGCAATTGTGTAGGTCACTATTGCCAAAAGGACAAAACTAATGTGAAAATCTGATTATAGTAGCATCATTAGTGATTTTGCTGAGAAAATTGAAAGGATAAATAAATTGTACAGAATAAATATAAAATAGCTCATGAATCACATTGTCCTTTTATGCTACTCACCAACATCCCTATTCCACTAACAGCACGTTCAAACCCATGCAATGATAGTTATATAGCCATCTTTTCTATTAAATGTCTTTTAATTGTTTAAGTAGGACAACTTTACACATTTTCATTTTGAAGGTATATGTATCAAAGTTGAAGGATAGAAAATACTGGCGTTAAGAGCTTGCTAGCTCGATGCACAGCTTTTAAATATTTAGTCATTAGTATGAAGTTCTCTGGACCCATTCCCGGGATATGCAAACATCAGGGGGTCAAGACTGTAAGGCCATTTAACAGACCAGAACACTGAGGCACAGAGCAGTTACAGTACTTACCTGATTCCCCCCAGAGGGGAACCCTGACAGAGCTGGACCCAAACAAGGGGCCGCCCAGGCTCTCAACCAAGACACTGCCTTTCAGGGGCCTTCAGAAGGAGTTGCTGTGGGAGCCCTGATTCCAGTTAAAACGCTTGCCTCCTGGAGACCCTGAGTATCCACTGGGAGGACTGATGCTGAAGCTGAAGCTCCAATATTCTGGCCACCTGATTCAAAGAGTTTACTCATCAGTAAAGACCCTGATGTTGGGAAAGATTGAGGGCAAGAGGAGAAGGGGACGGACAACAGAGGATGAAATAGTTGGATGTCATCACCGACTAAAATGGACATGAGCTTGAGCAAATTCCTGGAGCTAGTGAAGGACAGTGAAGCCTGGTGTGCTGCAGTCCATGGGGTTGCAAAGAGTTAGACATGACTTAGTGACTGAACAACAACAACACAAATTTCTCAAGCCTTCCTTGTTAATAGGAATTGTGAGTCCATGGAAAAATACACAGAGAAAATATCCCAGGGCTGGAGCAGAGGGTGAAGAACACCCCTCCAGCACCCCTAAACCACAGCCTCTCTCTCCCATCTTTACAAAGTTTAGAGTCCTATCTCAAATTGCCCTCAGAAAATATAAAATAGCAATGACAACAAAAAAAGCCCCAAAGATCAGCCTTGAAGTGAGGAAAAAAACATCTCTCATCTAAAGGTAAAACATATATTCTCTCCTTTCACTCCCACAATAAGACCTACTGCCATCTCCTTTCTCCCAGACCCATCTCTCTGGCCATCTTTGTGAGAAAGGACACAGAAAGGGTCCCTGCTCCATCCCCACCCCCTCTTTTTCCACTTTCTTTTCCTGACAGCACTGGCAGTAGCAATTGCTGTCAGGCTGTAATTTAAAGCAAACCAGTGCAAACTTGAACCAGCTTTAAGTGGGTGATTGATGTGTCGAACTGGATTTTTTTTTTTCCCCACTTGCATGAGACTCTTGCAAGTAGGTATTATGGTCCTAACACCTCTAATATTATTCCTTAATCTACTAAACAGCAATGTTTGGCATCTAGCTTTATAATAAAAGATATCAATTAGGAGCTGTCGATGTTTTCCGAGGCAATATCTAATTACAGTCACTTGCTATAGGCTATCTTGTTAAAAAATTTGAGCAGAATGAGTAAGTATTCCTGACAAGTTCAATGCATTATTAAAGGTGTAATTACTCAGTTATTGCTCATGTAATCCTGAGTTAATTATGTGACTTCAAAATTCATCACTTTTATGTTTATTGAACTTTGATAAGTTCACCCATATCTGATTTATTCCGATGATCCATTCCTTTCCTTACTTCAAACTGAATCTTTCAGACCAATTGGTGAGAAAGTGAATAGACTCTGGAACACACTAGACCCAGAACTGACTGCAGTGACTGTCCTTGGACTTCGGAGGGTGTAACCAAGATGGGACCGAACTGTGGCAGCGACCAGCCCTTTGCTCCTGACATTAAATTTGAGAGAACTCAAGAGTTAAAATGCTGTTAAGTAAAGATCTTAGTTCTGATTCACACAAACCTTGAAGAAGGTGGTTCCAGGCAGCTTGCAGATAAGTTCCAGGTAAGGAACACAGCACAGAAGAGGAGGGAATGGGCTGCAGTCAGATGAGGTCATATGCCACCTTCTCCAGGGTGCAGCATGAGAACTTTCTGTTCTTCCTCTGCTCTTGATAGAAGATTCCTGTACCTTTAGCTTGTCTGAGTCTGAGTTTGCACACCTGAAAATAGGGTTGAGCATCCCTACCTTGCCTACCTCTGAGAGTCCTTGCGAAGCAGAGGTCTTTACACACGGCTGCTGGAGAAAGCCTTCCCCGGACTGGGGCCCACAGCATCACATTCACATCGCCACCCTCCCCAAATACCCTGATGTCTATTCTAGAGCATAGCAAGCCACTCAGAGGGTGGGAGGCAGCCTCTAAAATGCCCCCCGTGACCCATCTTCAGTACTTATTCCCCAGGATAGTTCTCTGTTTTGAGTGGGGTAGACCCCAAGTCTCATTTCTAGCAGAAGGGACAAGATGTCCTTTCTGAAATTAGGGTACCAAACGATTGTGACTTCTGTCTTTTTCACCTTGTTCTCTTTCTCTCTCCATTGGTCACTCAGAGGGAAGCCTGCTTCCTTGTTATGAACTGCTCCACAGAGAGGCCCCTGTGATAAAGAACTGATGCCTGACCAACAGCCATAGGAGGGAGCTAGGGAGGGCACCCTCCCTAGTCAGGCCTTCAGATGAAACCACAGCCCAGCCCTAGCTTCATGCAACTTCAGGAGAGACCCTGAGGCAGAGGTACTCAACTCAACTGTGCCCACAGACACTGGGAGATAAAAGGTGTTTCTTATTTTAAGGCACTATGTGTCGGTTTGATTTGTTAGGCTCAAATAGATAATGAATACACAGGTCCATCCAAGAGGCAGGTTTCTAAAGCCAACTTGGTTGATCTCAGGAGATAATACTACATAGTACTGAAAAAAAAATGACATTTTATGTCTGATCTGAGTTTAAACCCTACTATTGTGGGGCCATAGATGTAAATTCTGCGGGACTTCATCCTCTACTTGGTAAAATAGAGGCTGCTGTTGTTCAGTCACTATGTTGTGTCAGACTCTTTGCAACCCCATGGACTGCAGCATGCCAGTCTTCTCTGTCCATCACCATCTCCCAGAGCTTGCTCAAACCCATGTCCGTTGACTCAGTGATGCCATCCAACCACCTCATCCTCTGTCATCCCCTTCTCCTCTTCAATCTCTCCCAGCATCGAGGCCTTTTCCAATGAGTTGGCTCTTCACATCAGGTGGCAAAGCTGAGCTTCAGCTTCAGCATCAGACCTTCCAATGAATATTCAATGAAAATCCAATGAAAATAATTAACAAGGTTTTAGTTCTCATCTCATTGTATTGTGAGCATTAAATAAGATGATACCTGCATAGCATTTTCTGGATAGTAGTCACCAGGTTTTCCTCAATTAAATGGTAGCTGTTATTTATTATCTTCATCTCCTGGTCTTCACAAGACACCCAGTGACCTTTCATAGTTCTTCATCTGTCATGGAAACCCCATTGGATGCCTCTTGGGCAAATCTAAAGTCCCTCTCACTCTTCTACTTGATATTCATCTCTTTCTTATTTTATTTCCCAGTGTGTCACTCACAATATAAACTCATTTCTCTTCACATATTTCTTGATAAAAACACACTACAAGCAATGACTACCACTTCAAACAGGACCTGTAGAGACAATTTTTCCAAATAAATAGTAATATATGATAATTATCTTTGAAGAGGACCTTATTCTAGAGGGTCAGACACATAAACGTTCAAAGTATACTATAATGAAAAGCATAAAAATGATGTCCTGAGGCACAGAGACAAAACCCACAAATTCTGTCTTGAAAGATGAATGGATAATTCCCAAAAGAATGGGAGAAGTTATCTTCAAGGAGAATAGGCTTGACAGAGGTAAGCTGATGGGCAAAGGGCACCGTATTCTTAGGGAAGGAGTATATGTCACTGTGTCTGCATCATAATGAGGTCTTTTTTTTTTTTTTTTTAATTTTATTTTATTAGTTGGAGGCCAATTACTTCACAACATTTCAGTGGGTTTTGTCATACATTGACACGAATCAGCCATTGAGTTACACGTATTCCCCATCCCGATCCCCCCTCCCACCTCCCTCTCCACCCGACTCCTCTGGGTCCTCCCAGTGCACCAGGCCCGAGCACTCGTCTCATGCATCCCACCTGGGCTAGTGATCTGATTCACCATAGATAATATACATGCTGTTCTTTTGAAACATCCCACCCTCACCTTCTCCCACGGAGTTCAAAAGTCTGTTCTGTACTTCTGTGTTTCTTTTTCTGTTTTGCATATAGGGTTATCGTTACCATCTTTCTACATAATGAGGTCTTATAGAAGGGACAAGAAAAGGAGGAAGGCTGGAGACAGATTGGGAGGGACATAATGTTCTCTTCCACAAGTTCTCCATTTCAATTTCAGAAAACAGAGTAATTAAAGTTTAAACTAAACTAAACTGAAGTCGCTCAATTGTGTCTGACTCTTTGAAACCCCATAGACTATATGTAGCCTACCAGGCTCCTCCCTCCATGGAATTCTCCAGGCAAGAATACTGGAGTGGGTTGACATTTCCTTCTCCAGGGGATCTTCCTGACTCAGGGATCGAGCCCAGGTCTCCTGCATTGCAGGCAGACGCTTTAACCTCTGAGCCACTGTGGAAGCCCTAAATTAAAGTTTAGACAGATGGCCTGACTTTTCCAGAGACTACATTATGAACTTCTCAAGGGATATCTTATTAAAGTTCCTGTTAAATTGGGACTTGCTGTTCAGTTGATGTGTAAAGATAAATGATGATGGTGATGATGATAGATAGATAGGTGGATGGATGGATGGATGGATAGATAGATAGAAAGACAGGAATTTGTTTTGCAAAGAATGATGGGAAACTTAGGACCTCAAAATGTCCCTTTCCTCAAATCCAGCCTTCTTGAACACAATCCTAAACTTTTCTAATCAGCTTTGCTAATAACTCCTTCTTTGTTAATTGTACCATTATCTCTCTCCCTATGTGAGGCACCTTCATTCTTCCCATTTCAGTAACTCTGAAGGCCGTTCTCACACATCCTCTGAATGTTCCTTTCTCCAAACAAAATGCCCTCAATTCTTTAATTGGTCCTCAGATGATAGGGTTTCTGGATGAGTCTTGATTCTGGTCATCAGTCCTGGAGTGTCAGGACTCCAATATGATCCCCACAGATTCTGAAGTCACTCCGGTTTGTCCCAGCAGATTCTGGGGCCCTTGGCTTGGCACTTTCTAGGTGTTTCTAGTGCTGTGTGTGTGTGCAACAGTCATGTTGGACTCTTTGGAACCCCATGGACTGTACCCTACCAGGCTCCTCTGCCCATAGGATTCTCCAGGCAAGAATACTGGAGTGGGTTGCCATTTCCCTACTCAAGAATTGAACCTGAGTCTCTAGCATCTCCTGCACTGGCAGAGGGATTCTTTTTCACTGCGCCATCTGGGAAGCTGCTCAATGCTGTAGGCAATGGTGAAGGCTAAAGATAAAAGGTAGCACTGGGAAGAATTATTTTACTTTAACTTGTCTGCAAAAAGAGAGATGAGTAGGTCAGACTTGCCTTTATTTACCCTATTTCTCGGCATAATTTCTCATCATCCTTTGCTGGAGCAATCCTTGCCCACATCCTGAGTGGATGTATCACTCAGGTTATTGCCTGCCTGGACCTCCTCAAACCCTCAAAAAGACAGCATATCTGGTACTACTGACCTGGATCCCGGAGACATCTGATCTACCAAGGAAAATTCAGGCAGACAAAAATGTGGTTATTACCCAGGCTGAGGTGATAAATCCTACTTTGTTCCTGTTTGGAGGAAGAATCTTCAATTAAGTAAAAATTGATTTTCTAATGATTTTTTTTTCTCCCGCTGGCCATTGGTGGAGTGCTTGAATCAGCTCCAGCTCTGCCTGAGAGGAGAAAAATTAAGTCTCTGCCACTGCCGACAAAAGAACTGACCTCAAGTATGGGAAACAACTTAATCCTTTTGTTTTGGGCAAAATAGAAGACACTGCCCATCATGGAAGGGGAAATGGTTCGGTTGATAAAAACCAAAAATGCCAAGCCCTTTGGTTGGAAATGTGAAACTGGGTGGGCGCTAAGGGTCCCTTTGTGACCTGGTGGTCTCGGTCTGAGCCACCTAAATGCTATCAGGTAGGACTAAGAGAATCTCATTGTGGAGACTAAAGGGCATGGCAGAACAAGGAGAATTGGATGTAAACATTTTTTAACATGTCTGTAAAAGGCATTTCTTCTGAGAATCTAAAATCTGGACAAAGAATATCGAACTTTTTGGAAAAATCCTACGTAGGATTTTGTTATTTCTTCCTAATCTAATAATTAAGAGGAAAAAGAGACTTTTTAAAATAATGTTGTTTCAATTTGTCTGCAGTTATGTGATCTAAAATATTCCTGCTCTGTTGAGAGATATAAGTAGCAAACTTTGGTAAAATTAGAAAAATTAACCAATCATTCCAAAAAAAATACAAAGAACCACAACCAAATCCTTAGTTACAACTTTCCTCTTACATCTATAGTAAGTATTAAAAAATTATGTTTAGAAAAAGTATTTATAAAATACTATTAAGCCATGAGCTGTCATAAGCCATTTCTCATTTCCATTTGCTACAGGAAAATGTCCTCTACAACTCAGGCAGCCACCAGATCTGGATTTTGACATGTGTGTTCACTCATGGGCCCAGAGAAGAAGTGAGAGGGAAGACAAGGAATGCCAGCTAGACCCCTGTTAGAAGGGGAAGGTCAGATCACTGATCACAGGATGGGTTAGAAGTAGAAAGCTCTTGAAGCCTGCAAAGCATGAAGGCAGAGTAGGGTCTCCTAGAACAGCCCTTGGGGAAAAGCGTGCAGGAGCTGAGGGGGGGAGTCTTGGGACTAAGGGCATCAAACAGATATAGAGTATGGATGGGTACAGACAGCATCTGCTGCTATGGGCTAAGTTGGAACTAGGATACCAGGCAGGGAAACCAGGACTATTTTGGAACTTGGTGTCCAAATATAAAATATATATGCAGTTAACCCATATAATATATAATCCTAATATATAATAACCTGATGGGAAGAACCAACTCATTGGAAAAAACCCTGATGCTGGGAAAGATTGAAGGCAAAAGAAGAAGGGGGCAGCAGAGGATGAGATGTTCAGACAACATCACCAACTTAATGGATATGAATTTGAGCAAATTCCAGGAGACAGTGAAAGACAGGGAAGCCTGGCATGCTGCAGTCCATAGGGTAGCAAAAAGTCAGACATGACTTAGCAACTGAACAATAACAACATTTAATTTAAATATATGTTATATAATAAAGATTTATATTTATAAATTATAATATGGTGTTTATAATTATATATTATAATTAATTTAATATAATATGTGCAACATTATAAATATTTTATAATTATAAATGTTTAATGTCTGTATTTAATATTATAGATATATATTTTAGTATAAATATATAAATAGCATACATATAAGGGCTTCCCAGGTGGCGCAGTTGATGGAGAATCCACGTGTCAATTCAGGAGACACAAGAGACTCAGATATTGATTCTTGGGTTGGGAAAATTCCCTGGAGTAGGAAATGAGAACCCACTCCAGTATTCTTGCCTGGAAATTCCAGGGACAGAGGAGCCTGAAGGGCTACTGTCCATGAGGTTACAAAGAGTTAGACATACCTGAGCATGTATGCATGCACATATTTATAAAGTATATATGTAAGTTAATATCCAGCCAGTCTGGACACACGAGGGAACCATATTTCAGGCTCTGCTACAGAAGGAACCCACAGCAGCAAATAGAAAGCCCCTGCTTCTTGCACGTCACACCCTGGAGTCCAACACTCACTGCTGCCACTTGCTGGGATCTGAACTTTATCCTCCTTCTGTTAAATCCAGAGCCTCTAAGTTTCACTTCAGAAGGAGACACTTCTCTTTGCCTCCCTTTGAGGCATGCTGCATTACTTTAAAATTTTTATCTTGGCTGTCAATTGAGTTAACATCCCAGGCTTGTAGTTTAGGGACCTCATTGCCACTAGTGACCCAGGTGAGTGTGCCCTCCTGGGAAACAAATTCCATCCCGTTACCAAGTTTAAATGTTCAGCTACAACCTTGCCAACCCCAAAATCTCCCAAGTAGGCACACCCAGCATGGGAAAGGCTGTCTGATTATGGTTTCAGGTGAGCAGAGGGTTCTCAGGAGAGAGAAAATCTCAGACTCATTGTCTTTTCCACAGGATTCTGAAAATGTCACTGCCTATTGAACCCTTTGGGGCTCTCCTCTGTGGTTCAGTGGTTAAAAAAAAAAAAAAAAAAAAAAAAACCTTCCTGCAATGCAGGAGACCCAGTTTGAACCCTGGGTCAGGAAGATCCCCTGGAGGAGAAAATGGCAACCCACTCCAGTATTCTTGCCTGAAGAATCCCGTGGACAGGTGATTTTTGACAGGCAACAGTCCATGGAGTCACAGAGTCAGACATGACTGAGGCAACTTAGCACACAGAAATGCATGGAACCCCTTGAAGTCAAAAGACATAGGCCGGAAATAGAGTGCGGGGTCCTGTGGTCAACACTTCCAGAGCACCTCTTGTTTTGGCAACTCCAGTCAAGTCTAGATCGTAGCTTTTGCATCTTCACAGCCCAGTCTTGTTTGGGAGTCCAGACTTGAGCCTGAAAAGGAGGATGACTCTCTAAATGAAGGTGATTGCCTTTAAGATGTTTGGCAAAAGAGACCTGTCCTTGTTTGACCCTCTGGTGGACTCCTCCTGGAATCTGCTTCTGACACTTTCAAATTCACCTCCTTCAACCTCGATTTTTAATGATGCCCACTCCTCTTGTCCTCCTTTTGGTGATAAGTCATTGATTACCGTGGTGCCAACGAATCACCCTTCCCTGGACCTCTGCCCCATGTGATGGCATTTATAGCTCCTCCCATTGAAAAGTAGAGCTTATTTCTCTACCGCCTTGAATCTGGGCTGGTCTTGTGAGCTGATCTGATGAATAGAATGTGATAGAAGTGACCTTGAGTGCCTTCTAGGGCTTAAGAGTCTTAAAGCTTCTACTTTTACCCTCTTGGAACCCCCAGACTACTGAGTCATGAAGAAGCCTGGGATGAAGGACAACACCTAGAGAGAAAAAGGGGGAGATCTGGCTTGAGTAGCTCTCCCAACTACCCCATCAACTGGTGGCAACTGGGGAAGTGAACTGTGGTAAGCCACTGTTTTGTTGATGGCTTGATAAGCAGCAATAGATAAGTGATATTTTCCCCAGTGGAGAACTCAAAGTTTTGATGACAAAACTCCTCCCTCTTAGCTTTCCTCTCTCCTACATGTGGCTACCTATATGAAAATGTATCCCAAGTCTTCACCCAACCTCTTCCCCATCCCAAAGAAGAGATATTTTTTTCTTTGCCAAAGGTAACAGATACTCGTGATTCTGTCATCACGTTAGAATAATAAAGATTATTCTTGTTTCCGACCCATGGACCTGACTCCTGTGGTCACACCTGTTCCCAGATGCCACCACCATCCTCCTCTCATCACCTACTGGCAGCAGTGACCTTGCTTTCTTGAGCAGCTAACATTGAATGCAAAACAGGGCTGGACCACAACACAGCTTGAGCACCAATAAAGCCTTTGCCCTTGATGCCATAGGTGACACATTGCCTCAGAGAAAGAGAGAATCCTCATTGGCCCAACCAAATGGTACAAACACCTGCCCTGAACCTCTTCATATGTGAGACTTGCCTCTATTCAATGTTCCACTAGCTTGGCTTCAAAATAGAAGCCTTGCCTCTCTCTTGTCTTCACTACAGAACTTAGCACAAGGCCTTGCTTCTATAAGGAGAAGGAAAGAATGGATGGTTTGTAGATGTAAAGGAACCCTTGCTGATGGAGTGAATAACTGGCATGGCATATGCTGGGTCCCCTGTGACCCATGTAAGTGTTTACAACATATAAATAAGTCAGGTGAGTATCTCTGCTTCACAGATGTGCTTTTTCTTTTTTTTTTTTTTTTTTTACCTGAATTATTCAGTCTGTTAGGGACATGATTTCTAATCTTGACCATATGTTGCTAGGGAGTTTGGGAACCTATGATTCCCCTTAGAAAGAGAATAGGAATGAGGAAAGGTATGGAAATTCCAACGCTCATGCCTGTTTTTTTTCCATATGTTGCTCAAGGATGGGACTCAAGAGGATAGGACTGCTCTGGGGAGGGGGTGAGTGGAATATTGTCTGCACAGCTGTGTAGTGTGAGTAACTCAGAAGGGTGAACCCACTCAGACCACCCACAATCCAGAGCAGAATAAGAATAAGAACCTTGAGGACCTGATCTGACTGAAGAAAGGCCAGTCTCTGGGGTTTGGCGCTCACCCCCATTAAACAAACATGGAGCCCCAGCTCTTTTTATTAGGTGAATGGGAAGAGAGAAAATTGAAGTGTAATAGAAAAGTAACTCTGCACAAATTTTATTTCAGCTACAAAAACGTTCTTTAATTCCACCCTTTTTACTCTGAAGCCCAGTATCTGGAATAACTCAAGCAATGATGACGAGCTCAGGTATTTCTTTTAATTATTCCAGTGCTACCTCGCAGGCCAGCCCCACTGCCAGCACTCAGCTACTCCAAGCAAAGCCATTCTAACAACTTCGATTAAATCCTGGCCTCTTCCCAATTGCACACAAATTAAAAGCATTACTGGACAGTTCTAGCTCCAGCTCTTGGAAATGTTGTTATATAAAGAAAGAGGAAGGTTGCCAAAGGTTTGTTGGCATTTCCTTAGCCACAGGGGAGGATTAACCCCCCTGGGTTTCTTTAGGGTGGAGAGATTTTCTTTTCCTCCCCATTTCAGCAGCCCCTTTTTTTTTTTTTTTTGGAATTGTTCTTTAAGTGTTGTTTTAACGACTGTTTTTAACTATTGTCTTTAACTGAGCAGACACACTTTAAACAGACTTGTGATGTGGGAGGCACAATGAGATCTTAAATAGCATACATTTTGCCCAAATCTTTGGGGACAGCCCCCAAGACTTCATGTTTCTAAGATAGTGTCTCTGCTTGGCATGAGTTGACCAGTTTCACACTGTAGGGGGATGTCTGGCTTCAGAGACCTCCCCAGGTCACTGCCTCACTTTATTTGGGGACTTGAATAAGGGCTCCTGGGTTTACTTGACTTGATCGTCAGCCTCCCTTAGAGACTACAGGAATCCAAAATCATTGCTCAAAGCTCTGCTCTCCACGGCCACCTGATGCTACAAGCTCACAGTGCCCACCTCTCTCCCCTTTGGGGCAACAAGACTGACAAGAGACAAGAGGTGAGAGAGCACCCAAGTATGCCTCAAGGAAGGAGAGACCGAGTCCCGCTCATCAGACCTTCAAACAAAGTTGAGGTTCACAGATACAGGGGGTCAGTTTGGGGACACACATCCCACATGTGGCAAAACCTGAAATCAAGTCCAGGTGTTTGGACTCCTCTTCCAATTTGTTTTTCCAATTTGCCCTGTCACCTCTCAATGGAGAAATGTCCATTGCTGGTCACAGGAAAATGTGATGAGTCAAGGAGGCAAAGGTGTGAGGCAAGGAAAATGGAGAGAAGAATCCAAGATGACAGGAATTCTTTCTGTCAGATATACCTCTCTTTATAAGACTTTACAAACTTTTTATTGATGTGCTCTTATCATAAGCATAGGCTTCCCAGGTGGTGCTAATGGTAAAGAATCCCCCTCCAGTATAAGAAACACAAGAGATGTGAGTTTGATCCTTGGGTCAGGAAGATTCCTTGGAGTAGGAAATGGCAACCCAGTCTAATATTCTTTTCTTGGAAATCCCATGGGCAGAGGAGCCTGGTGGGCTACAGTCCATAGGATCGTAAAAAGTCAGACACAACTGAGCACTCACTCATTCACTTATGACAAGTGCACTGCTGGATAAATGTTTCCGAAACTAAATGCACTCATAAACTAGAGCCAATCAAAAAGCAAAACATGACCACCCCCCAGAAGCCATCCTTACCTCCTCTCCCAGCCACTACCTTGCCCAAGGCAGTACCACTCTAATATTTAATACCATAGAGCAGTTTCATCTGCTGTTGTGACTTAGCTCACAGGAACCACACAATATGCCCTCTTTTGTGTCTGTCTTCTTTCATTTATCATCATCTCCATTTATCCTCATTTAGGGGTGTGGCTATAGATTTTTCTGTCTCGTTGCAATATAATAGTCCTCTGTAAATAAAACACAAACATAGAAAAGGTAAAATGTATCTACTTACTATAAACGACCACATGCAATTTCAAATACGTTTGATTGGCTCAATGCTTATTTTGTGCCTTCAAATTTTGCCCTGTGCCACCATCAGGTTTTTCTTAAAAGTGAAATCATCTCTGCATATTGTCAAGCAGATGCCATTCTAAGACTTTCCCTCCAAATTCTAGGCTGTAGAGGGGTTACTTTGTTTTTCTAATAATTTTCTTATCCCTTAAAGGGAGAAAACTCATTTGGATTTTTTTTCCCCCCAGCTATCATTAGAGAAACGCTCAA
This sequence comes from Muntiacus reevesi, assembly GCF_963930625.1. NCBI lineage: Eukaryota > Metazoa > Chordata > Mammalia > Artiodactyla > Cervidae > Muntiacus > Muntiacus reevesi. Next base: position 66,613,945 of record NC_089250.1, on the reverse strand, counting down.
GCCTGAAAAGAATCACTGATTCCAAGGATGAGGAATAGATTTCAATTGTCCTGCACCAAATCTCTTCTACTGAAAATGGCACCCTGGACACTGCAATGAGAAGTCTCCCTCCTAGCTCAGCAACTGCGGTTGATCAGCAATGCCTGCCACTGATGAGAATAAAGGGGGATGGTTATTATCCGATTTCTTGTCCGACTCTCATTATGCAGACAAGTAGCTGAAATCTGGGTAAGCCAAGGAGTGAGCTGGGTGTGGACCCATTCCCTCGGTTAGTCACTGCAAAATCATTGAAATTGTTGGTTCATTATGTGGCACAATGAAAAATTGTTAGAACTTATTAGGGAAAAATTTTGGAGGCATGAACTATCCTTTCTTCTAAGAGAAGCTTCATCAGGAAATAGAACAAAAGAAGAGGGGAAACCTGCAGGCTGGCACCACGGCTGCCCCTCTGCTACCCTCCCTCCCCATTCATCAGTGCCCGCATCCAGCCTGGCTGCTCTCGAAGGGCAGCCAAGCTCTGTGGCCCAGGGCCAGAGACCAAATCACTGCCTCCCGCACTTAAGAAAACACTCTCCTGTCTCCATCAATCAGTGGGCTCCCGCTCAGAGCCCCTCCGCCATCCCCGCCCCAGCAAGGCCCAGATGTTTTATTTATGGGCTGGTCTCTTTAGGAGGGAGCCGAGTCAGACAGGAATCCTGCTTCCTATTATTCATGAGCTTTAGGTAGAGGGAGGCAACAGAGGCAGATGAGAGAAGCCTTCAATCAAATCTTGATGAAATAAACTAATTAAGGAGATTACACCTCCATAATGATGTTAATTGTGCAGACAGGAAATCACAGGCTTCCTGGCCAATTCTGGCACTGCCTCCACAAAGGCATCCTTCAGCTTCTTCAGATATCAACGGTGGTTCCTGCCTGTGTGTGCAGGGGCTGAGCCACTGCCTGGAGGCCAGGGCTTTCCTCCATGAAGACCAAAAGTTTTGGTTCTAAAATTCTCTCGCTCATCCTGTTGTAAGGAATCGGAGCGCGTCCAGGGCCCTAGAGAAGACTGATTTATTACTGTTGTCCTCGTCATTGTTAATCAGCTAGAAGCAGAGTATCAGATGACTTGTAAGAATCAGGCTTATAGGAAGCACCTCAAAGCAGATAAGGTGTTTCAAACCTCACTCACCTGTTCTTACCCAGCCCAGTCCCCGCTCCAAGGCCTCCTGTAGCTAAAAGTTGTCCATACAGATTCCCTAGGTGGGGGGTCAAAATAAAACCTATTCACTCATTCATTCATTCATCCATTCATTCACTGCTTTATTCAACAAATATTTATTTGAAGGCTACTCCATGCCAGACCTCATTCATAGGAGTGAACAAAACAATGCTCTTACCTTTGCAGATCTTACATTTAATTAAGGGGAGAGACAAGAAACACACAAGTACCTGAGTCATGAGCCAGAGAGAGTTAAGTGTTACAGAGAAAAGCAAAGATGAGAGAGAGGCAGCTAGCAATCATGGATATGAAGAGGAACCTGGTGATATCTTACTAGAGGCTCTCAGAAGTTCCCCTGCAAAGATGACGTCTGTACCAGCCATGGGATGAGGAGGCTTCAGGACAGACGGCCAGAGTGAAGTTATGTGAGTCAAGACCATCACAGGTTAAGACAGAAGTAGTGACACAGAGTTGTGGGTGATAACCTAATAAACATCTTCCTCTCCCGATGGGCTGGTAGATTCATGTGGGCAAAGTCTGTTTTGTCCTTTTTCATTCCCCTCATTCTTATAGAGGAAAGAGTGTTTTAGCACATTACCTGGTATATGGTAGGTGTTCAATACATGCTTGTTGATTGAATGAATTATTGAGGGCTCCCTGTGCAAACGTAAGGATGGATACAGATGCTGAAAGGCAGAGGCTGAGATGTGGGCTCACATGGGCAGAGTTAGGAGGTAAATGGTCCAGTGCCTCGCCTAGGCCCTGGCCCAGGGAGCAGAGAAGCCTCCTTATCTAACTCATTTAGTCCCCTTAGCATCTTGCCAGCCTCAGTGCTGGAGATGGCAACCTTGAACACGAAGCAGCTGGCTGAGGAGAGAACCACAGCGGTATTCTTCTTACCTGAGGCAACTGCTAACATCAACTCTGTAAAGGCATAAAGGACAGAATTCTACGTGTATCAAACTGATGGTAATACGACCCCCCAGGAAGTATATGCTGCATGCAAGGAGTATACATGTCTAAAATACAGCCTGGTGTGCTGCAGACCACGGGATCACAAAGAGTCAGACATGACTGAGTGACTGAACTGAACTGAAAGTACTCTTTAAAATGCAAATAAAGCAACTATGAAGTGCCACTGTTAACTATTAAATTAGTGAAAATACAAAATAAAATATTTACACTCCATGCTGGAAAGGAGTCTACTAAACTGTCATCAATTACTGGTAGGCAGAGTATATTTTGGCAACATTTTTTCAGAAACAAAACTGGGCAATAGATTTCCAGACAAATAAAAAGAGTTTATGTATTTAACTCAGTAATAATTCTAAGAATGTACTCAAAGTAAAATTCCTAAATATAGAAAGGCTATATGTTTGAAGATACCAGTATTATTTATAACACTGAAGAAAACATGCAAGCTACCTAAATATCCAAAAATAGGGATATGGCTAATTTAATTCAGGTTTATATTTATAGTCACTGGAATTGTGTGCAATGACCACAATGAACATTTTCTAGCTGAAATGGGAACACACACACATGCTTATAAAACAAGTTAAAGTGTTAGTTTTGTCCAGCTCTTTGCGACCCCGTGGACTCTAGCCCACCAGGCTCCCTTGTCCGTGGGAGATTCTTTACCAGCTGAGCCACAAGGGAACCCCAAGGATACTGGAGTGGATTGCCATTCCCTTCTCCAGGAGATCTTCCCAATCCAGTAATCAAACTGGGTCTCCTGCATTGCAGGTGGATTTTTTACCAACTAGCTATCAGGGAGCCCTTAACATAGATGTCCATACCAAAAACTGCTGGATAATTTTCATTCAATGAGGCCAGAAAATTTACACTTTTAGACTGCTTCTCAGGTGATTTTAACATCAGCCAACACTGATAAACAGGAACAAAAGTAGCAGAACCAGCAATGGAAATCCAGGTGCTTCTGCAAATCTTCTAGCAAGGGTGCAATTTACTTGGTAGTGACCAGGCACCAGACGCTGTTCCAGAAGCTTTGTGTGTGGACTGTTCATATTTTCCTTCCACTCACCTGGAGGTAGGAACCACTGTGATCTCATTTTACAGATGAGGAGACTGAAGCATGGGGCTTCCCACGTGGCCTTAGTGGTAAAGAACCCACCTGCCAATGCAGGATACACAGAAGACCCGGGTTCAATCCCTGGGTTGGGAAGATCCCCTGAAGAAAAAAAAAAAAAAAGGCAACCCACTCCAGTATTTTTGCCTGGAGAATCCCTTGGACAGGGGAGCCTGGTGGTCTACAGTCTATAGGGTCACACAGAGTCAGACACGACTAAAGCAGCTTAGCAGGCACGCATGCAGACAGAAGCATAAGACAGCACAGAAATATGCAAAGTATAGATGCTTACAGCCACTTGTATAACTGGTCCTTCAGTGAGGACATGGCCATACTAAGGATGTTCTGGGTACCCACGAGTAAATCCAACAGTGACAACTACAGTTCAAGCTGCCATTTCCACAGGTCCGGACCTTTACCTCATTGCACCTTTCTTCTGGACATGGCCCCTTCCCTGATCTGACTTATATCCTCCCCTTATCTAGCCTCCACACAGGTCCATTGGAGTTCGAGTGAGCAAAGGAAGAATAACTCACACAGTGGACCCTTTGAGGGAAGGGCCTGCAGGGACTGTGGACCTTGGGTTGCGGAGGAAGGATCCTCAGCCACGTGCCGAGTTCATAGCAGCCGGGGTGACATGCCTTCCTGGACCAGACGGCTCTCTGCCGCTGAAGATTGATTACATGCAAACAGTTTCCGTAGCAATCGGCACTTGCTTTAACAAAATCCAATGCAGCCCTAGTCAGGCTAATTGTTTCAGAGCACAAGCCACACACTCTTGGTGACCTAGTGGCCCCATGAAGCCCCCAAGGTGGTTTTGAGCTATGAGTGGCTTTTTGTCACTCACATCCTTGGATTTGCTTCGCAAGAACAGGAGAGGGGGGCTTTCAAGGTTTCCAATCCAGGTCACAGACCCGTTTCACATAAGGAGTGCCTTTTACTCATTCATTAGGGTCAGTCAGTAGAAATAAGATGACCTCCCTCTCTGGGTCTGGCATAGAAATGGGGATTAAGGCAAAAAGAAGGGCAAAACTAGACCGGTCCCTGCCATTCTGGATCTCATAGCTGGTTTGGAGGATACAGGCAGTAATTTAAAAATCAGGTGAAAAATGCATAATTATAGGCAGGGGAAAGTGCTATATGACACTGTGAGCATTTAACAGGGTTTTCTGGCCAGTCGAGGGTATCCCTGGTGGTTCAAATGATAAAGAGTCTGCCTGCAATTCGGGAGACCTGGGTTTGATCTCTGGGTCGGTAAGAACCCCTGGAGAAGGAAATGGCAACCCACTCCAGTATTCTTGCCTGGAGCATCCCATGGACAGAGGAGCCTGGCAGGCTACAGTCCTTGGGGTCACAAAGAGTCAGATACAACTAAGCGACTTCACTCACTCTGGCCAGTTGGGAGGAGGGGTTACCTGATGAGATCTGAAGAATGCACAAGATAGTGACCAGAGGAAGGGAGAGAAGACATATGGTCCTTTCTAGAAACAGGAAAATATCCAGCTGTACTGTTAGAAAAGTCCTAGCTGACAGGGAAAGTGGTATTAGAGCGTTCACAGGACCCTGTTACGAGGGGACCTTGTAAATATTGCAGATGATCCAAAGTTCTCCCAGTGGGGCTTTAGCTGGGAATGACATAATCAAATTTGCATTTTGGAAAAGACTGTGTTATAGCCACGCGTTCCAGGAAACAAACTCACTCAGAAGGACAATGCAGATAGTGGAGTGCAGTTTATTACACCGGCGGGCCCAAGGCAGAGTCTCCTCTTAGCCAAGGACCCCGACCAGAATTTGTGAAAATCTTTTATACCCCATGTGTACATGTCCTAACCCACCACCCCAAATTTCTTGAGACTTACAAACGAAGGGTAAATCCAATCACAATAACCCCATCATTCATGTGTTATGTGTTCAAACAGTTAATAATCAATAAGCCCGTGGTTACATTCCAACCAGTTAATAACCAATAAGTCTGTGGTTACATTCCAGTAGACACAGAAAAAATTTATGACCTGTTGGGAGGCAGGGGTGATTAGAGTCTGTTTTCTCTTAGGTGATGAGTAACCTGAATATGATCTTCAAGATTTCCCTGTCCAGAGAGGGTCTTATCCTTCTGTTGTAGTTTCCATAGGCACTAAGCAGAGTTCAGAGTCCATAGGAGAGATGGCCGAGCATAATCAGCATGGACACGGCTAATGTGGAGTCCAGGCCCTATGAATTCCTTCTTCAATTGTCCTGGCTGCTTTGCAAGGAATGAAACTAGGGTGGGGACAGGAATGACAGGGGACAGAAATAGGAGGCTGAATCCCTCTTTCAGCCTCAGGAGAAGGAAATCTGTGCCAGAAAGAAAAGTGAGGATACGGAGAGAAGTAGATGAAGTTAAGAGATCGGTGGGCTCAGTTGGGAATTAGAGTGAAGAAGGAAGTGTATCATCTCCAGAGATTACAGTCTACGTACATTACATGGAGCCCCACCAGAGTAAGTCCTCACTAGATCTTTAATGACTGGCTTCTATGTGATTGTCTTTTCTTTGAACTTCAGAAACCTTGGGAAGAAAGTTCCAGAAAATTGGCATCAATAACCAAGATTCGAAAGTAATTCCTGGTGTTCATTAGCCTTCACACCACTTTCTGGTCCAGAGGTATTGAGAGAGGGAAGGGGTTGGTTCAAAAGGAAAAGAACCTGTCAACTAAAAAGATACACAATGTGAGAGTTGCAAGTTAAGTTTTATCTGGGGCAAATGAGAACTCAGCACCTCTGATAGCTCTAAGAGACTGCTCCAAAGAGGCAATGTGTTCAGTCACTTCAGTCATGTGCAACCCTATGGACTATAGCTCTCCAGGTTCTTCTGTCCATGGGATTATCCAGGCAAGAGTACTGGAGTGGGTTGCCATTCCTTTCTCTAGGGGATCTTCCTGGCCCAGGGATCGAACTCAGGTCTCCTGCATAGCAGGCAAATTCTTTACCCTCTGAGCCACCATGTGCCAATTTGTAGTTGACAAACCTTTCCATATCCTACAGAAATTGGCTGGTGGTCTGCACTGTGGGGTGACCTGGTCTCTACTGGAAGTGCAGAAGGCCCAGAACTGAGCCGCTGGGGTGGATGTCAGAGGTGGGTCTAGCTGTGTCACTAGCTCATCGTGGTGGTTGGAGCTGTGACAAAGTGACCGGTTTTGAACCTGGCACTTCAGGCAGGAGGCTTTCTGCCCAGGGTACGCAGAGTCACTTAACAGCCCCAAGCTCCCTGTGCCAAGCCAAGCCTGAGGGCTCTGGGGGCTTGTAAAGAATAAGCAAGCACACAAACTTCAGCATTAACAAGGCTGCAGAAGGCTAAGGAAAAGGCAACTGGAGCTCCTGCTGCCCCTAAACAGAGGAAACTGCAACCCTGACCTCAGAGGCCTTCAGTCTGCCTTGTAAATCGAGCCCCAGGGGCTGCTCAGAAAGAAAGCCCATCCCAAGGTTTGAAAGGAGCTCCAGAGTTCACATTTCCCCACAGCCAGCAGCAGTCCCTGTCATCAAGAACAATGGAAACAGGGCTGGCTCACCAGACAGAATGAACCCCAGGGAAAAGGCCATGTGACAAATCCATCCCCTTTGCACGCCTGCAGAAGAGCAGCCTCCCGGGCCCCACCCCCCAGCTCCTCCAAGCTCCACCCCAAACCGAGATACCTACCAGGAGACCCCAAGAAGATTTCCATCCAGGACTTTCAATGTTGCCACAGCTTGGTGCTGGCATCTTGACAATCAGGGATGTCCTGAAAAGGATGTGTGCTTAAAAATGCAGGTTCCCAGGTGGGACCTGCCAGAGAGCCAACTATAAGCTGCAACCCCGGAATTTACATTTCTAATAGGACACCATCTCTAATCTGTGGGTCACTGCTCTGAGAAATATTTTTGAAGAGTCTGGAAACATTTTTTTAACCTGGTACAGAATTCTTATCACATGTATCACTCAGACAAGATGGATTCCAGAGAGAAGTATTCTGGAAGGTTGGCAGGACATATGGACTGGTGTCTCCTCTCTTCTTTTGACCTTTCCAAAATTCTTCCTAGTGGTAGCTTGTTGGTTCTGAATTCCTTACCGAGGCCTCTTGCTTAAGATAACTCATGCAAGTGGTTGCTATGGTGCTGGGCCAAGTGAGCAGCTTCAGACAGTGGTTGCCCTAATAGAGGGAGCATCCGCTAGGTTTTAAGAACAAGCACATCAGACCTTCTGGTGCTGCGTCTCAGTTCTGCCCTTCATTATCTGTGGGACCCTAAAGACATTGTCTGCCTATAATGCAGGAGACCCGGGTTTGATCCCTGGGTCAGGAAGATCCCCTTGAGAAAGGAATGGCAACCCACTCCAGTATTCTTGCCTGGAAAATCCTAGGGACAGAGAAGCCTGGTGAACTACGGTCCACAGGGTCACAAAGAGTTGAATATGACTGAGCGACTAAGTGGCAGCCAGTTCAGGAGACATCAAGACTCACAGGTTCCCAGATCTGAAAGAGACACGTGCACCCCAATGTTCATCGCAGCACTGTTTATAATAGCCAGGACATGGAAGCAACCTAGATGCCCATCAGCAGACCAATGGATAAGAAAGCTGTGGTATATATACACCATGGAATATTACAGCCGTTAAAAAGAATTCATTTGAATCAGTTCTAATGAGATGGATGAAACTGGAGCCCATTATACAGAGTGAAGTAAGCCAGAAAGATAAAGAACATTACAGCATACTAACACATATATATGGAATTTAGAAAGATGGTAATGATAACCCTATATGCAAAACAGAAAAAGAGACACAGATGTACAGAACAGACTTTTGAACTCTGTGGGAGAAGGTGAGGGTGGGATGTTTCAAAAGAACAGCATGTATATTATCTATGGTGAAACAGATCACTAGCCCGGGGGAGATGCATGAGATGAGTGCTCGGGCCTGGTGCACTGGGAGGACCCAGAGGAGTCGGGTGGAGAGGGAGGTGGGAGGGGGGATCGGGATGGGGAATACGTATAACTCTGTAGCTGATTCGTGTTAATGTATGACAAAACCCACTGAAATGTTGTGAAGTAATTGGCCTCCAACTAATAAAATAAAATTAAAAAAAAAAAAAAAAAAGACTCACACGTTCCATCCCTAGGTTGGGAAGATCCCCTGGAGAAGGGAATGGCCACCCACTCCAATAATCTTGCCTGGAGAATTCCATGGACAGAGGAGCCACGTGAGCTACAGACTATGGGGTCAGACATGACTGAGTGACTAACACTTTGACTTCAAGGATTTGACAGATGCTTAAAAGAGGTAGGGAGGAGTTGAGAGAGACAGAGAGAGAAGGTGAATAAATGAATAAGTGACAATCATTATGGATGCTGGAGGAGGATCTTCATTTGGGGCACCTGGTATAAACACTTTAGCATCATTATTCCAGATCAAAGTTACATTTTTCAAGCACAGCCTAGGGTACATTTTTCAGGCCTTTCATTTGCCGAAGTGCACAGAGGTCACTCACTTGGCTGATTCAGGAAGCCTTTTGCCGTATTTCAAGCAAAAGACTTGCCATAAGTCGTCCAAGCCACCATGGACCCTGCCTGTCTCAGTTTCCTGCCATTGACAATTAAGTGGGCATTGTTAATTAAATTATCATCACACTTAATTGAGAGTCAGATAACTGTGATTTTAATGAACTTGGATTGCTTTGGGTAAGACTATGCACTGGTTGGAGGAACAACCTTCTTGTTATCTTGTTAATGGACTTCAATTGTATCTGTTGGAGTGGATAACAACCAATACCCTGGACTTTTGTTTTAAGGAAGTGAAGTGGATTTAGCATGAGGGTGGGAGTTAGTTATCCAGAACCTATGTTGTTGAGATGGAGGGGAGGGGTTGTTCAGAGTCCTGAACGTCAGATTGAATAAAGAATTCTGAATTTTCTAGCAATCCATAGTAGCCCTCAAACCAAATCCAAACTCAGTCACGTCATAAATGCCAGTATAAAATATGTCAAAGTCTGGGTTCATGGATAAATGAATGAATGAATTCATTAATGTCAGTTGCCCGTTTCAAAAGCACAACTACATTTTTCTATCAGGAATGAAGAGGAAAAGGCCTATTGGAGGGATCTGGAATCAAAGTCAGTGAATGTTAAAGCAGGGGCCGGTGAATGTTCTACAATGAGCCAGAAATTGAATATTTTAGGTTTTGCGGGTCGTATGATCTAATCAACTCTGCTGTTACAACACAGTCTTAAATAAATGGATATAGCTGTGTTCCTATAAACCTTTATCAACAAAAACAGGCAGTGAGCTGGATTTGGTGGCCAGAGGTCATAGTCTAAACAAAGGTAATTTCATTGAGGATACCTAGTAGGAATAGGCAAGATTATTTAACACTTACACATGGAACAGATCAAAAGATCATATGGACTGGTGTAACTAAAGGACAGATCAAAATGATTTGCAATTTTCCATCAATAAACAGATAAATAAATAATGCTACAGGTGGGTTTTTTTTGTTGTATTTTAAATTAAAAAAAAAAAAAAAAAAACCTTTTACAAAAAAGTTCAAAAGCAGAGAGGGAAAAAGAGCTTTCATAAGAGAAAGCACAAATATTCAGTTGGCTAAAAAGTTTGTTTGGGTTTTCCTGTAACATGGTACAGAGAAAACCCAAATGAACTTTTTGGCCAATCCAATACAAATTACCCTTTTGGCATAGTTCCTTCCAATCAGGTTTCAGTGAAGACTTAACATCATTGTCATCAGGTCATCGTCTTAAACATGTTCCTTTTACTTAATGTCATATTTCAAGCATTTCAAAGTTGCTATATCATGTTCAAGTTCATTCTTTAAAGTAGCTGTATAATTCTCTATTTTAGTAATATACTATAGTGATTTACTAAATCATTTCTCTAATGGACATTTTGCTTAATTTCTGTTCTTGTTTCACTATGACATCGTGGTGGTAACAACTTTGTCTGCATTTTGGAGTTGTTTTCAGGGTAGATTCCCTGAAGTTGGATTACAGAGTCAAAGCATCAAAATGCGTTAATAGATACAGATAAAAATACAAAAGTTTCCCCAAAAGTATGTGCTAATAGAATCTGTAAACAGCAGTGATCTAGAGTGCTGCCCCAAATGGAGTGTCTATAGTCATAAAAATCATTCTCTTTAATAGTTTTGAACATACCTGCCATGAGATCCAGGCCTCTTCCAAATCAGAGATGTCAGTCAACTCTTTCTGGAGAAATGGTAAACGCAGAGTTTACTTAGAATCCATCGTAAATCAAACCCATCTGTCCACGGATGTTAGCGAGTGCCTGACCCTTGCAATACCTCTCCACCGTCTTGCCCTCATCATGTGGAGGCAGAAGTAAACCCCTAATCCAAAACCGAATCCAAGAAGAGTTTGGCAGGGAGTCATGGGCAAGAAAAACCTCTGGGAGTTTTCTTCCTCCCAGCCTAATTCTAGATCCAAGAAAACACTAAAATACAGGCATCAAGCATTCTAAATCAAAATTCTAGCTGGGGGTTGGTCATCGTTTCCCAGGGCTGCTGTGACAAAGTGTCACAGACAGGGAGGTTTAAAACAATAGAAATTTACTCTCTCACAGTTCAGGAGGCAAGAAGCCTGAAGTCAAAGAGTCAGCAGGGAGGAATCTGAAAACTCTAGAGCAAAGCCCTTGCTTACATCCCCTAGCTTCCAGTAGTTGTCAACAATCCTTGGCTTGCAGCTTCATCTTTCCAATGCCTATCTCCACCTTTGCATGGTCTTCTCCCTCTGTGCCTGCCTCTCTACATCTTTGTGTTTTCATATGATCTTCTTATAAAGATAATAGTCATTGGATTTGGGGCTTACCCCAATCCAGTATGATGCCATCTTAACTTGAATATATCTGCAAACATCTTATTTCCAAATAAGATCACCTTCACAAGTGCTGGAGATTAAGACTTGGACATATCTTTGGGGGGCATACAAGTAACCCACAATGGGAGAAACAAGGAAGTGGGTACAATCAAGACTTTCTTGGGAAATTGGGAGTTCTGGTTAATGTACCTTCACAGCACCAGCCTTCATCAAATCGCAAGCTCATCCTTCAAGGAGAATCAGACGATGTGTCTGGGGATGGGGATGAAGCAGTCACATCTTCTAGGATGCTTTCCTTGACATTTCCTGCACTTCATGTGTGTCTCCTTTAATGAAAGCATAACCCTGAACTGTCACGATTACTTGTGCATTTATAGACTTTGAGTTCCCTGAGGACAGAGGGTAGGGTACTCTTCATTTTGCCAAGCTCTGGTAGCTGGCACATAGTAGGTACCCAGCAAACTTAGGTTGGGTGGATAAGAAGGGTGGTCAAGCATTTCGAAACATCAGATTGGACTTATTTTTCTTTAATCGCCTTTGTGTCCTACCAGCACTAGACCAACTGCAAACAGGAGAATTAAGTTCATTAATATTCATTATTCCAGCACCCCCATCACCATCCCTTTGTTTTCTGCAATAGCTTCTTAGCCTGCAGTCAAATGAGCTCAGGGAAAATGATGTGACTTGGCTCTGCAGATAGATTCCTCCAGCTGCCAGAATGGATTTAGCAGACTCGGAACTGGGTCCGTCACTCCTCCCAGGACTGCCTCGGTGCACGCAAAGTGCTGCGACATCCCTGAGCTACGAGGGGCCATTCCAAGGCTCTGATGGGTTTGATTGTTTCATGCGCTGACTTAAGATCTCATCTCCTGCCACATTCACAAGTGCTTTCTGAGCTGCTGCAGGAAAACCCCTCACGCTGGTTTTGTGCTGCCCCTACCTCCATCCGTCTCCACTGGGGCCAAGATTGCAGAGCTCTCAGTTTCTCATCTGAGCAAAAAAAACACCTCAAAAAGATCAAATGATTTAAGAGTTGCCAAAGGTGGTTGCTGTATCTCCCAGCCAACCTTCCTCCGTGTGAGTATGTGTGTGTGGATGTGTAATACTCTTTTTCTTTTGGTTGAGTCCCCCTGGAAATACACTGCAAGAGATGTGAAATCGAGGCATAAATGACTCCATTAGGCAAACAACAAGCTGACATCCATGGGGCCCTGCGGACCAGTTTGCAAAGGGAAAGGAGATATTCTTTGCTGAAATGCCCAGTGTGAAGAAGGCAGATTCTCCTCGCTGTTTATCAGACAGATTTAACATCTATTTACTCATTTCTCCATCATGTAGACAAACTTGGTTACATTTTTCCATCATCAATTTGGCAAAAGCAGAACTTGCGCCCATTTTCAGAGTTACTCACGTTTATTCTCACCCCACTAATGCATCTCTTCCCAGGGGGAGGCTGGGTACCCTGAAGGGAGGGTCCACTTTGGCTTTGTTTCCTGCTGAATCAATAGGACTGAGCTGCTGAACTTGATTCATAATGAACCTTCTACCTGTAATTCAAGAAGAAATTATTAGTGTCCCCAGTGCTAAAGAGGGCAGCCACAGAAAGGAAGAGGGACCCCTGATTGTCTGACCCAAGTTAAGAAAGGAAGGATGAGTGTAGAGTAGTCATTTTCAAAGAGGTGTCCCTAGACCAGCAGGCTTGGAATCACTTGGAGATTTAGTAGAAACGCATGTTCTTCGTCCACCACAAACCCAATGAATTAGAAACCTGCTGATGCGGTTCAACAACCTGAGTGCTAAGAAACCTTCTAAGTAATTCTGACTCACACTAAACATTTGAGAACTATGGAGAGATAAAGAATATATATACAAGGAGGCACATCCACATGCTGGGAGTGAAGGAGGGAGCTCTTAAATTTACTCTTGTAGTTTTGACACAAGAGAATGCAATATGTGTTGCAGAGACAAATAAAGTTCCAGAATACTCAAGTGGGAGACGAAAATAGTAGATTTGAGCAAAATATCCCATCTGGCATCCAGAGAAGAACAACTACTAAGTGTCATAAACATGACGACTCTGTCAAACGTACATAAAATATGCTGTCATTCAGGCGTTATGGGTCAGTTTGTGTGAGGGGATGGTAAAAAATATTTTCATTCATCAATACAAGACATTAAAACCTATCACCTACATGCTAAGTCGATTCAGTTGTGTTTAACTCCCTGCTACCCTATGGACTACAGTCCGCCGGGCTCCTCTGTCCATGGGATTCTCCAGGCAAGGATACCGGAGTGGATTGCCATGCCTTCCTGCAGGGGATCTTCCCCATCCAGGGATCAAACTCATGTCTCTTGCATCTCCTGCATTGGCAGATTGCTTCTTTTCCACTGCACCATCTTGGAAGCTGCTTATCACCTACAATCCCAAGTAAACAGCAGCCCCTTTTCTTTCCCTTACATCACACAACCTCTCTCCAAAAATCTCAAATGCCTGCAGTGGTTCATGGGAAAGAAGTGAAATAATTTCAAAGTCCACGAATTTGGTGAGATTGAAATTATACACTCATAAAGACAACCATTTGTTCACATGTGTATTTTTTTTTTTTCTCTTCCAGAGGTCATAGAGATCCAGGAGTAGGAGCAGGGAGAGAAAATGGCAGGTTTAATTCTGAGCTGGAGATGGATTGGGTGGGTGGGACCAGTGGATAGAATAAGAGGCTAACGGGAAGGAGGCGGGTGATAGATTGAAATGACTGGTTATAGACCCAGGTTGAGAGGCATTTCTTTCTTCATTTACTTTTTTTAAAAAGTGGTTTTTGTTTGTTTGTTTGTTTTTTGGCTGTGCTACAAGGCATGCAGGATCTTAATCCCTCAACCAGAGTTTGAATTTGAGCCCTCTACAGTGGAAACAGGGAATCTAATCACTGGACCACCACTGAGAACCATTTAAACCAAAGGAGATAGATGTCCTGAGACACTGGAGAAGATCTTTGTATCAGCATTCTCCCATGTGTGGATTGTGTGTGTTATCTGAGGCTAGGGAGAGGTGACAGGGAGGCCACACTGAGTGCATTCTCCAAGGAGTCCTTCCATACATGATCAAGAACCATTTACAGTGGGTCTCTGGTGACGAGCCCTGTGTCCAGAACCGGATCTGTGACAGAGACACGAGCACTGCCAGGACCCTACCGACAGTATGGCTTGTCTTGTTCTCTTACCAAGAAAGATCTAACTTGAAGAGAACTACCTCTTCCACCCAGATGGAAAGTCAGAGTGCCTTCTGACACTCCGTGTCCACGAAGGATGCTGGGAAACGCCCCTTGCCTGGTCTGGATGACTGATCTGCCCGTTTTCTGGGCAGTAGAGCAGAAAACAGCCCTCCAGCCCTGGAGACAAGAGAGCTGGGTTTGAGTCCTGGTCCACCTCTTCTTAGCTACGTGACCTTGTGCTCCGTGGCTCTCAGCCCCTCCTCCTCATCAACAAAGTGGAGGTTTTGATGATGATTAAATAGAGCAAAGCAAAGTACAGAACCAACTCATTGGGAAAGACCCTGATTCTGGGCAAGACTGAGGGCAGGAGAAGGGGGTGACAGAGGATGAGATGGTTGGATGGAATCACTGACTCAGTGGACACAAGTTTGAGCAAATTCTGAGAGCAAGTGAAGGACAGGGAAGCCTGGTGTGCTGCGGTCCATGGGGTTGCAAAGAGTCGGGCACGGCTTAGCAACTGAACAATTAAACAACAAAGTATCTCATAAGTGCTATCATTATTGTCCTTAATGAGGACAAGACAATCAAACTCAAAATCTCTCAGCTACAGCTGTCTACATTCTATGTAAGCCCCATCCCTCCCTCCCAGCCTACCTCCCACCTCCTCACCTGCTCCCTACCCTTCCCCCCCTTCCTAGTAAATGCACAAGACTAAATCACATCTCCACACAGTAAGTGCTTAGCAGCACTAAGTTACTGCCTTCACTCCATTCAGACTTCATGGTCCACATTTGGGCTTTCTGCTTCTTGACAAACTTGGCTATCCTACAAGGAATCCTCCCCAGGAATTGGCCTGGGCCTGAATTCCCTACACCCTCTGCATTCTAAGGCAAAGCTTCCAGATATTCCCAGGACTCTCCGAGGCACTACCATTGGGCCCCAGGGCTTCCATCTCATCCATGAATGAAGATGACTCTTGGGAATGAAAATGGGCTTTGTAGGAAAGCTGGGATGCTCAGTGGGAAGCTGGGGGAAGCAACTCCAGGCAGAGGGAACGGAGCACAAGGCGCCAACACGTAGAGATGTCCTTAATAGCTGGAAAAGAGGACTTCCGGAATGCTGGAACAATGGGATGAAACCAAAATGCGAGAATGGGGACCTGACCAAGCTGCAGAAAGGACAGACAGTGGGCAGGAAGGAGACAGTAAATGGTCAATGTACGCAGGATGGAATTTTCTTGTAATTAACACCCTCCCTGCCCTTGGATGTCATCAGCAAATCAAGAAGATATATTGGATTTAAGTATATATTTTCTTCATTGTTTTTCTCTGACGTCTTTCTACCTTTCAAATCTGCTGAGAAGTCACAGCCCACTTGCCCTAAGCTGGGTTGCTTTCCAAGCAGACTGTACTGGGGTAACCCCACCATGCCCCTCCAGGGTTAGGGGCAGCTGCTTCATAAGGCTCCATTCTGATCCTCTGGCTCCTGCATTTTCATGAAGGCATGTGTAGTCTGCCAACTTCATTGTCATTTATCCCTGGACAATTTGTTAACTTCAAGAATCCTTGAATGCCAACCTGGATGTCTTTATAATTGCTGTCTCTGTCAGAGCCTGTGTGAAAAATGTCACCGGGAGAATGAAATCAGAAAGCGAAGTTGCAGCTTGTTCCTCAGCAAGGTGACAACGACCGAAAGCATTACTTGCTTTGCTTTCAGGACAGTTTTGAGAACATTTCCAGCTCCTGAAAGAAAAGACGTTTGTGAAATTGGCAAAGCTAGGCGGCTGACATTGACAGCAAATTCATAATGCGCATGCTAATCTACTTGAGAGGAGCAGACACACACCTCAGAGGAAGGCTCTAGAACCAGTTAGAAAAGGTTTTCATCAAAGGCAAGAAAGTTTAAAAACTTTTACAAACCAGAAAAGCTGGTGTTGTCCGCCTCCCCGCCACCCCCCCCCCCCCCCATCTCTTGAATATTCAGGTAAAGGGAAAAGGTTTCTTTCTGCATAACTAAGTCTACTACCTAATTCTACATTTGGGGGTGACTCCCTTTTTATCCCTGGGTTGGGAAGATCCCCTGGAGGAGGAAATGACTACTCACTCCAGTATTCTTGCCTGGGAAATCCCATGGACAGAGGAGCCTGGTGGGCTACAGTCCATGGGGTTGCAAAACATTGGACAGAACTGAAGTGACCTAGCATGCAAGCAAGCATGCCTTTTCTTTGAGGGTGGGAGTTAATTTTCTTATTTGTAGGAGAATTGAGGAAAGTATTCTCAATAAAAAGTCAAGTTTTCTGCAGAGACTGTCTACACTTACAGTTATATTTTCTTATAAGGATAATTTTAGTGCAAATGCTCAAAGCTGCTCAAATAACTTCAGAGGTAGAACTCTCACCATCTGCAACTGACTCATATGAAAAGACCCTGATGCTGGGAAATACTGAAGGCAGGAGGAAAAGGGGACAACAGAGGATGAGATGATTGGATGGCATCACCGACTCAATGGACATGAGTTTGCGTAATCTCCGGGAGTTGGTGAAGGATAGGGAGGCCTGGCGTGCTACAGTCCATGGGGTCGCAAAGAGTGTCCATGGGGACATGACTGATCCACTGAACTGAACTGAACTGAACCCACTGTCTGTTTTTGCAGACAAAGTTTTATGGAAACAGCCACATCCATTTGTCTATGGTCTGTGGCTTCTTTCCTGCTATAAAAGCTGTTTGGGTAGTTGCCACAGAGACCGAGGAGCCCACAAAGCTGAGTGTCTTTATCTAGTCCTTTCCAGAAAAACTTTGCCAATCCAGGTGCTAAAACAGCCTCTTAACCTTTTTGTTTTGTTTTGGGCCATCCTGTACTATATGTGGGACCTTAGTCCCTGGATCAAGGATGGGACCCTGTGCCTCCTGAAGTGGAAGCACAGAATTTTAACCACTGAACCACCAGAGAGTTCCACTTCTTAACTCCTGACAACTCTAAATATTACACAATGCTTCCTTCACTAAAAAGCGTTTTCTTTGATCAGAAGATCCAATCTAGTGAGTGCAAGAAATGCTATAGCAATCCCACTTCTGGGCTTACATCCCTAATCTCAAAGAGATATCTTCAGTCTCTTGTTGATTGCAGCATTATTCACAATAATCAAGTGATGGAGATAATTCAAATGCCCATTGGTGGATAAATAAAGAAAATGTGATCACTACATGCATTGGATTGTTAGCCCTAAAAAAGAAGGAAATCCTGCCATTTGCAGGATGAACACATTATGCTAAGTGAAATGAACGAGACACAGAAACACAAAACTGTATGGCCTCATTGGTATTTAGAATCTTAGATAGTCCATCTCAGAAGTGGATGGTAGATTGGTAGTGGTCAGGGGCTCTGGGGAGAAGGAAATGAAGAAGTGACAGTCAAGGATGCAAAGTTTCTGTTATGCAAGATCAGTAAGTTCTGAAGATCTGCCACAGAGCAGAATGCCTAGTGCTAACAATATTGTGTATGTAAAATTCACCAAGAGGGTTGATCTTATGTGAAGTTTTGTTATAACAATAGCAATAATCATGAAGTAGGCACCAGGAAACTTTGGGAGGCAGTGAGTACATCTATGACCTTGATGATGGTTATGGTTTTAAGGGTATATACTTATCTTCAAATTCATTGAGATGTTCACATTTTTATGTGCATATTTTTTACACTTGCCCAGTGGCTCAGCAGATAAAGAATCTGTTTGCAACACAGGGGACTCAGCAGACACTGGTCCGATACCTGGGTCGCGAAGATCCCCGGGAGAAGGAAATAGAAATCCTCTCCAGTGTTCTTGCCTGGAAAAGTCCATGGACAAAGAAGCCTGGCAGGCTAGAATCCCTGGGGTCACAAAGAGTCAGACACAACTGAGCATGCATGCACATCTTTGTAGATGTCAATCATACCTCAATAAAATGGTTTTAAAGAGAGAGAGAGAAAAGAAACCCTGCAGTGTATTATCCATTATCTGATACGTGGTTCTCTTTATGGCCCCTTAGGAAGATCATTCTTGTCCTAAGAAAGTTCTTGCTTATATTCCTCAGAGATCTGTGGACCTGGGGATTCTGCCCTTTGGACTTAGCTCTGACCCCTAGGGTGCCAGAGTTCCGTTCCTCTTCCACAAGGCAGTACTCTGAAGAATTAGCTGAGAAATGTTACTGGGAGAAGCAGCTCCAATTCCTCCAAGATTCTCTCATGGGTTAGTTTAGCACTTCTCCTCCCCGCTAACCCACCTCTGGGCATCCATTGTTCCTTGTGCCATCTGTTCTGTGAATCCTAACCCTGAGCACAAGGACCCAGATATCCTGGGACCTCTAGACATTCTAAAATTGAGTCTGCACAGGGGCCACTTCCTACCATTGGCATGTTCCATGTACTTCTGATGTTAAACCACATCCTCCTAGCCTGTTAGAGTGTAGTTGGGTCAGGTCAATGCATGGACACTTTGTAATGCCAAGTGTCACCATTGATTGCAATATATCTAGCTAGATTTGGATCTAGGTATTGCACCCTCTCTACCCAACCAATCCTAGAATCATGCTTACATTCCGGCTTAATCACATCTCAATAATTACCCCTTCCCAAATGCTATTCATCCTGAACTATGAAACAGTTATCTGAGCAAACTCTGTTCCCTCTTACTGCCATGTCCTTGTACGTGCTGCACCCTGTCAACCTGTTGGGCGCTATCACGATCGCCCCTCCCTTTCTACCTGATGAATTTCTCTTAACCGTCCTTCAGACATCACATCCTCCAGGAAGCCTTCCCCAATCCCAACATTTGGAGTTCACCTCTCGACAATGTTCATTGTATTGTGAGAGCTTATGAATGGCAGGAATTGTGTCTTATCCATCACTGCATCACCATTGTCCAGCACAGTGTTTGCACATCACAGGCACGAAGTACATTTTGTAAATGAACAAGCAAATGAATGAAGGAGTAATGCAAAAACTGAGAGAGCCTCGAAGGCCATTCTGAGGAATCCAGAAATGGGGAGTGGGGACAATTTTTAAGTAAGTCATGGCCCATCACAGGCCGTGATCAGTTGAATTTCAGAGAGAGAGGTAAAGTCACTGTGAAAGTAAAAGTGTTGGTCGCTCCGTTGTGTTTGAGTCTTTGCAAACCCATGGACTATAGTCCACCAGGTTCCTCTGTCTATGAAATTTTCCAAGCAAGAATACTGGAGTGGGTTGCTATTCCCTTCTCCAGTGGATCTTCCTGACCCAGGATCAAACCTGGGTCTTCTGAATTGCAAGCGGAGTCTTTACCATCTAGTTGAGGCTGAATATATTGAAGGGGCAAAAATGAGAGGTAGCTAATTCAGGAGTAAGATGACAGAATCCAAAGGATACCAATGGAGATGGAAAAGGGGAAGTAGAATCAGAACAAGCACCTGAGGCAGAACTGGTAGGACTTGGTGATGAACTGAATGGAGATAATGGCGACAAATTACTCCTGAATGACTAGATTCTGTTCAGAGTCGAGTTCTGTGCTGCGCAAGTGCCTGAAAGCTCTTTGCTGCCTCTATCCATTCTGCAAACAGGTAACTTACTCCCAAATCTGGCTGATAATTCAGAATCACCTCAGGTGCTTTTAAATTAATACAGATTCTGAGGCCCCACTAAGACCCACTGAATCAGAGCTGTTTATAAAGCTCCTAGGTGATTTAGATGACTTGCCAGGTTTGCAAATTCCTGGCTTAAGTGTCTAGTTTGTCAAAAATGTCCTTCCCTGCCTTCTTCTAAGCTTAAGCTGTTGTCTTCTCTAAGTCCAGATGAATGTGACCTCCCTTTATATTAATCTTCTCTTTTTTTTAATCTTGACTAGTTTACAAGATGTATTGATGTCTCTCTTTCAGGATGTTTATTTTCTCTGCACACATCTCACTTCTGGCATTTACTAAAAGTAACGTGTGTTAAGCCATTTCAGTTGTGTTCAACTCTTTGCGATGCTATGGACTATAGTCCACCAGGTTCTTCTGTCCATGGGAATCTCCAGGCAGGAATACTGGAGTGGGTAGCCATGCCCTCCTCTAGAGGATCTTCCTGACCCAGGGATCGAACCCACATCTTTTATGTCTCCTGCATTGGCAGACGGGATTTTTACCACTAGCGCCACCTGGAAAGCCCAGTAGAGTAATAGTGAACATGTTTTCCTTAACCTGTCTAAACTCAGTATTCTCACCTGTAAAATGGAAATAACACTACCTCCTCTTTGCTGCTATTGTAAGATATATCGAATACGAAAGTATACAGTACATGCATGAAATAGACTGGGTGCTGAATAAACATTTGGTCTTCCCATTCTCAACTAACTGCAAGGACTTTTAAGAGAAGAAGCATGTCTTAGGTAAACGTCTTTTATATCCCAAAGGAGTCTAGACCAATGACTTGTGCATACTCAGGGGATATTAAGTTAATGAAGAATCAGTCAACCAATTGAAAAATAAGCCAATCAATGGATGAAGAATGAATGAGTGAATGAAAATATTGGTCTCTAATATCCATTTGTTGTCTATAAGTGACCATCTCTGGTTGTCTCTAGGCTCCAGGCCTCCAAAGCCAGCTGCACATTATCATTTTCAAGGGACTTAAAAGTATATAGATCTCAGTTCTAATCCATGGGGAGATTCCCCCCCAGCCACCACCACCACCAAATAGTTCTCTGGACACCAACTGGATGTCTTACAATTCAACCCAATTCTGACATTATCTACCTGGAAATAACATCAAAACCCACAGGTTATGGGTTCAGTCCCACAAGACAGCCCTCCTCAATCCACCCACTTAAGATACCAGTTGAAAGCCCAGGTTGTCACCCATGCTTCTGACCAGCTGCTTATACATCAGAGATTTCCATGCCCCCCTCCTTCCTTGGGTTCCATTAATTTGCCAGAGCAGCTCACGGAAGTCAAGAAAGATTTTACTCTCTAGATCACTGGTTTATTATAAAAGGATATAAGTCAGGAACAGCCACTTGGAAAAAGGGCATAAGGTAAGGTGTGGAGAAAGCATGACAGCCTTCCATGCCTTTTCTAGGTACATCAGTCCCCCAGTACCTCCCTATATTCACCAGTCCAAAAGCTCTCTCAATTCTATCCTTTTGGGCTTTTTGGAGGCCTTATTACATTAGAATGTTTGACTTCATTGGCCTTTGGTTATTAATTCAATCTCCAATCTCTCTTCCCTCCCTAGAGGTGGGGGTGGGGCTGAAAGCTCTGACCCTTCAATTACAAGACTGGTGTCCTGACATCCAGCCCCCATCCTTAGGTATGGTCCAAAAGGCACTTCATACCTGTAACAAGAGGTATACCAGTAAGGTGGTTCTCATCAGTAAGGAAATTTCAAGAGTTTTAGGAGTTCTGTGCCAGAAATAGGGACTCTATATTTCTTATTATAAATCATAATATCACAGAATCCTTTAAAAATTCGGATGCCTAAGTTCTGTCCCAGTTTTGTGAATCAAAGTATCTGGTAAGTGGAGGCCCAAGAATCTGAATTGTAAAATATCTCATCTTAGATTCTGATGCACAACCCATCTGGGGAAACGACTACTCTAGAGAACCAGTAAGAGGCCATATTGCTTTGTTTAATGTAAGGAGATATGTTTCTTGTTCTACAGTAGTTATTGAAAGTTTCATTTCGATTGATTGTTCAAAACATGTCCATTAAGGTCCAACATCTGTTTAATAGATATATCCCATTACACTCTTGTACTTAGGGCCACAGTCAAGACCTGACATAATCGGAGACATGGTTTAAACAAACTAATTACATAAGGGAACCCAGGGGCTGTGCTGAGCAGGGGTCATTGAACATGACATATGCCTTAAATCAAAACCAGGCATCGGGGGAAAGTAAGATATCCCAAGCTGGAGTTACGCAGATGGGGATTCTATAGCAGGTATTCCTAGGGCCAGCCTGGTGCGGGGACTCTGTGAACATCATTGCTGCCACCACCACCTCCCACTGCCTCAACATTCGACATTTCTGAAACCAGGCTGGACACAGATTAAGGAAAGATGTGGCAAATAAAGAGACTCTCACACCTTTTTGCCGGGGTGTTCTGAAGCATGGTATTGCTGAAGAGAAATCTCTGGGGTGGCTGAATGATCAGTTCTGGCCCTTCATGAAGCGGTAGTCACTTAGGTATTTGCTTCCATTTTTCCCCACCTCACTCTCACAACCTTGGGATTTGCACCTTCCAGTAAGACATTAGCACTCTGTCTCAGATTCTGTTCTAGGGCATCCAGACTGAGACATTAATTGCTAGGCACTTTTCTGTGCACTTTATATACACTATACTTTCTTTAATCCCTGACCATCCATCTAATATGAGTATCAATTTGCCTTTTTATAGAAAAGAAAACTGAGGATAACACAGTTAACTTGTCCAAGGCAATTCACCCAATATGTGGCAGGGACAAGATTAAAACATACACTCTTGCACTTCAATGTTTATGTTCCTAAAAACTATACATGATTCCATCCTCCAACTGGTGATGGGGCTTTCTGCAATCAGTTAAATATGGTGAAACTTGTTGGTAAGCTTCTCCCAGCGTGCTTACATAAACTAAAGCACAACAACTCGGATCAGCCTCATTAGGTTGGACTATAAAGGAGATATTTTCTGCTCCATACACTGTGAACATTTTAACCAGGACTGCCCTTACCAGGTAGGCTTCCTCAATGGCTCAGCAGGTAAAGAATCCACCTGCAATGCAGGAAACGCAGGAGACAGGGGTTTGATTCCTGGGTTGGGAGAATCCCCTGGAGGATGAAAGGGCAACCTGCTCCAGCATTCTTGCCTGAAAAATCCTGTGGACAGAGGAGCCTGGTGGGCTATGGTCGCAGAGTCAGACGTGGCTGAATACACAGAGCACAGTTACATGAGGCACATACTCACTTTCACATCTGCCTGCCCTATACCGAAGCTAAGAGATTCTGATGGAAAAACGATGTTATATTCATCCTTGTCTCCATGGGGTCCATCATTGTGTCTATGTATTAGTCGCTCAGTCATGTCCGACTTTTTGCAACCCAATGGACTGTAGCCTGCCAGGCTCCTCTGTCCATGGAATTCTCTAGACAAGAATGCTGGAGCTGGTTGGGGTTGCCATTCCCTTCTCCAGGGGTTCTTCCTGGCCTAGGGATCAAACCCACATGTCTTATGTCTTCTGCATTGGCCAGTACTTAGTTGCTGGGTCGTGTTTGACTCTTTGTGACCCCATAGGCTGTAGCCTGCCAGGCTCCTCTGTCCATAGGATTCCCCAGGCAAGAATACTGGAGTGGGTTGCCATTCCCTTCAAGGGGATCTTCCTGACCCAGGGATTAAACCCAGGTCTCCTGCATTGTAGGCAGATTCTTTACTGTCTGAGCCACCAGGTAAGCCCTGGAAGGTAGATTCTTTACCACTAGCACCATCTGGGCGGCAAATGCTTAATAATAAACTGAACAATGAATTAATATAATATTTTAGAAGAGGTACTTTCACTTTGTTTATGCCTGCAACATAATAATTATTTGAAAGTGAGTTAACCACAAAATGAGTTTAAAAAGAAGCTGCATAGAGTTTAACTTAACTACACCTTAAAAACTTGACCTGAACCTACAGTCCTTCCTTAACTAGCAAGAGCTACATTCCCCAGCCAATTGAGGCACAGGTGTACATGACATCCGGGTTTGCCAGGCTTCTTCTTATATCCTTTTCCAGAACCATTGATGTCACTTATCAAGATCTTTACCAAAACTCTACCAGGATCTGAGTCAGTTTCAAATGTCTGTGATGTTTTGCAGAGTAAACGACTTTGAAATAGAGCAAATCCTCAAATGTTCGTCCACAACTCAAACATCCCTTAGTGTAAAAGCGTGTCCTGTAAATTGACATTCAAAGTGATGTTTGGCTACAGCCAATCTAGGTTTCACTCCCACCACGTGCTGCCTTTGCTTCCTCTTTGGTCCTCAAGTTAGTTCTTCCAGCATGAACTCTCCCTCCACGGGTCTTCTGGTCCCACGCTGTCTCCTACTGCTTGCTGGTGAATACCTACCTTCTGGAAGGCTTTTTCTCTTTACTATTTTCTCTCCCATTTCTGCTCTCATCAGATGCTATGGCTCTTATCTAGAATGAGCCATTCCTTTTTGAACACCCCCTGCCCACCATAAATTCTTCTAAAAGATGAACAACTCAACCTTGATTTCCTCTTGTAACATATTATTTTCACCAGACTGGAAATCACATTTCTAACTCACCTGCGAGAGAAAGACCCCTTGTGTAGGGGTGAGCAGGGGATATGGTTTCGACAGGGTAGAGCCGTGAGCAAAGAAAGGAGTTCAACATAGAGGCTGTGACTCACACAGATTTCTTGTAGCTGAGGAATTTTGCCTTTTTTGGTTTGAAATATTTCCATCATATTCAATATAATGGATGGCAGAAAGTTTTTTAAAAGTATCTCTTTACACATTAAGGCTTGGTGTCTGATTCCAAAGGATGCTTCAGTATTTTCGTTTTTGTTTTGTTTTGTTGGTTTTGGTTTTACTCTTCATTCAGTTACATATACTAATCCAGCAAGTACACCTGTTAATTGTTATACACACTTGGAATGCTTCTGGGTTTTACAAGATTTGCATTGAAGGAAAATTAAGGAAAATCAAGCAGTGATTCTTGACCCCTCCTTCCCATCCAGCCACACTGTAGAAGCACTGGGATCCCAGCCTCAAAGCTCCTTCTCTTCTCTTAAGTGACTCGGGCTTCCCCCCATTCAGTGGTAGGACTCTCTTCTCATTTATCTATGATAATAATGACAGGCTGATTAATTTTTTAAGAAAACACCAGACAGTATAATGCAATAAAAGGCCTGGGAAAGGAGAGGAAGTCCTAGTATAAGTGTTCATGTCTTGAGCTCCATCTACCAATCAAGATTGTTGGAAGAGCAGTTTGAAGGAGGAAATGCAGAGAGTGTGATACTGCGAAAATCTGCAACTTCTTTGAAACTGACTTTCACCACCTGTGAAATGGAAACAATAATAATAACAATAACACACTTTCCTTCTAGTGCTTCACAAGTCAGTTGTAAGGAAAAAAAAATAAGATAACATGTGTCAAGTGCTTGATAAACTGCAAAAGTTCTAAGCAGTTGTAAGTTATTACATCACACCCAGAGTTCAGAAAGACAATTAGGCACCCACATTATACCACAGATTCAACTGTGATTAATGCATTCACTTTGGGAACTCTAGGAATTAATAACCATTTGCCATACATTCATTATGATCACATTAATCATTATAATTGATTGGTTAATTAGCTAATTATGGTTATAATGTAGATGTCATATGCATTTCCATAGGAATTCTTTGGTAATTCAACATTAATTAATGCCTGACCTTATCTTGATGCTAAACAGATCATGGGAATGACCTTCTAGCATCTGATTTGGTCCAAAGGGGACTTCACAGAAGAATACAATGAAGCAGGCATTGCGATTTTCTGAACACTGGGTTTTAGTTGAAGAGTAGAAAGAATTTTTGAAAAAGTAAAAAGCTTAGAATTTTTTTCTTTTTTAACAGGTACTTTCAAATTTTTCTCATTTTCTCTTTGTACAAACCCCATGCAGGAAATAGTGGTTCATTACTACTGTCCTAGATCCTCAAAGCAAGATTTTTCTCAAAATGGGAAGGAGACTATCTGAGAGAGAAAAGAGAAACAGTTACTAAAAGCTAACTGCATGTCCACTGCTTTGCTGGTGACCACAGAAACACGAGAGTCCCTATTCTCTGTCCCCAAGAATCTCACCATTTTCTAGGAGTCTCAAGTTTGTACAAGAAACATAGAAAAATCAGGGATGTTTGAGGGGAAATTTTATTATGTTTATCACTTGTTGTAATAGTTTACAAATTTGGGAATAATGGTAAGGTGTTTAGGGAAATCAGAAATAATACTTGAATGAGGCAGGAAAAGTCAATTATTTACTATGGTGAATTGGCAAAAATTACTATATTTTGAAAACCCTCAAAATTTGGAAGTTAGCTAAATCTAAATTAATTGAAAGCTGGCAAGTATGGCAAATCAAGTAATTACACATATTTTCTGTTAACTCATTGACTGCTGTTTTATATTTCTAGGGTATGTATTGTCCTAAAAGTGAAATATCTTAAAAAAAAAAAATACAAAGTGGAAACATTGATATTTTGGGTTTCCTGGATCATTAAATCACCTTAGTCACCACTGAAATTTAAGACATGTAACATTTGGAACACATTACAAAATCCATGAAATGTGATGTCCTACAAGATTAACATCTGAGATTCCAACTGCTACTATCACAAAAGTAAGTTTTTTAAAAATTATTTGAATGTATCCATTAGCAGAAAATATTCATTTCCTCCTAAGACAAAAAGTTCAAATATAATTACATTTAATGCATTAATAGAAGAATTCAGTGATTTTTACTGTGATCAAGGAATTTGAGCCAAAATTGTGGGAGTTCTTTTTCCCTAAAGAAAAGGTGAAATAAAGCTCTAATAATACATTTGGAATAGTCCCAGTTAAATTAAGAACTTGTAAGTAGAGTCATTTAGGGTGATAAAAGGGCACACATAGAATTAATCAGCTGATGGAAGCCGACCACGTGTTAAGTTACTCCCTTGAGAAGGGATTGGCATTGGCTCAGGTTCTTAGAAAAGTAGGTGCGAAGACAGGATCCAAAATATAAGAGATGCATTGGAAGTAAAAGTAGAGTGAGCTAGAGAAGGAAGAAAGAGCCTTCAGACCATGATGCAGATCTGATATCTGCAAAGGACTATAGGACGGAAGAAGGGTTAAGCAGTAACGATTTCAGACTTCTGAGCAGTTTCAAGAAAATTCTCAAGTCAGTTAGGACTGGGATAAGAGCCCACCCCAATACCTCCTCCATTGTGAAACCAGTTTCTTGGTCCGTAAGCACCTGTGAGCAGTACTGGCTGAAGATCTGTGGGAAGAAAAGGTAAACTCAGACTCAGAATAGGTGTCCATCTCTGCCAGGAGATGGCAGAGATCTGCTGGCTCTTCTGGGAAGGAAGGAGCCACATGAAACCAATTTGCTAACAAATGACCATTTGATCTCCTCAAGAAATAGCACCTCAGTGTTGGTTGTTGTTGCTGGGAAAGTTGGACATGTGGGGGCAGCGGCAACTAGACTGGCTTGGGTAAGCGGAAGCTCACTCTACTGGGTCCACAGTAAACTCCCATCTGTCGCCATGGTTACTGTGTCCCCACACTCAGCTCCGGGGTGGCCAGTAACAAAAGCTGTTTAATGTCACCAGGCTGAGTCATTTTTGTCTACTTGGTTGTTCCAGGGCTTCTTGCACAGTTACTGCTTTTCTGTTTGGGACTGAAGTGTGATACAAAAATCCTTAGGCTTTCCGCCCACTCTCCCATGTCCATCCACATGCCTCTACCTAAGACTTCCTTGGCTTAGACTGTCTAGGCCATTTCCTTCCAGGGCCCTGACCATATGGCCAAGCCATTCACCACTGCCTCGGTGTCTAGATACACTCTCACCTCAGGCTACTGAGCTTTCCACACAAAGCTGATGACTGGGTGACTGGATTATAGGCTGAACTGTGTTCTTCCAAAATCCACATGTCCTGACTCCTGGTGTTTCATAATATAACCATATTTGGAGGTAAGGTCTTTAAAGTGATAATTAAGCTAAAATGGGGTTTTTATGGCCTTAACCCAATCTGACTGGTGCCCTTTTTTGTTTGGTTGGTTTTTTAATTTCTACAGTGTTGTGTTAGCTTCTGCCATACAACAACACGACTCAGCCGTAATTATACATACCCCCCCTCCCTCCTGAGCCTCCCTCCCCTTCCCCCATCCCATCCTCCAGGTCATCACAGAGCTAGGATGCTAGGACACTCTGAGGTCCGTATGCCACACAGCAACTTCTCACCAGCTGTCTATCTAACATACAACATGGTGTCCGTAGTTGAAAATATTGTACTGTATCACCAAAATTTGCTAAGAGAGTAGAACTTAAGTGTTCTCACTGAAAACAAAACAAAAAAGGGAAACACGTGAGGTGATGGATGCACTAATTAACTGGGTAGTGGGAATCATTTCATAATGTATCCATGTGTCACATCATCACGTTGGACATTCTCTGCATACGAATGAGGTCCATTCCAGGAGTGTGTTCCTAAGTCCAGTTTGTTTGCAAGTCCAAAAAAGTTAGCCTAGGTTCCCAACTAATGCAGTCAGTTACATAGCGCATAGTTGCTACATCATGTCAGACTCTTTGTGACCCTTTGGACTATAGCCTGCTGGGCTCCTCTGTCCATGGGATTTTCCAGGCAAGAATGCTGGACTGGGTTGCTATTTTCCTCCTCCAAGGGATCTTCCCAACCCAGAGATCGAACCACAGTCTCCTGTGTCTCCTGCATTGCAGGCAGATTCTTTACCCCTTGAGCCACTGGGAAGCCCCAGCTATATAGTACTGTACTGTAATAGGTTTATAATACTTTTCACACAAATAATACATTTTAAAAAACAAACATAAAATAAAGAAAACATTTTTAATCTCACAGTACAGAATCTTGATAAGTACAGTAGTACAGTACAACAGCTGGTACCAGGGGCTAGCACTGAGTGAACAGTCAAGAAGAGTTACTGTTCTTGACTAGAGGAGGGAGAGGAGATGGGAGACGGCAGAGCTGAAGGATCATCAACAATAGGAGATGAAGGGCAAGCTGCAGTTTCACTCACCCCTGACGGTGATGAAATGCACGTTTGCATCTTTGAAAGTCTGCAACTTGAAGATCCATATGTAGGGGACTTATAGTATTATAATTTTATTTTGGAGAAGGAAATGGCAACCCACTCTCCAGTACACTTGCCTGGAAAATCCCATGGATGGGGGAGCCTGGTAGGCTACAGTCCATGGGGTCGCAAAGAGTTGGACATGACTGAGCGACTTCACTTTCACTTCACTTTCAAAGCTGGGGGGAAAAAAAGCCAATCATTAAAAGAGTGCTTGCAGGAATGAACCTGCCTTAGCACCCCCTACTTCAGTGACTCACTGGTGTCTCATGGGAAGCCTGGCCAAGGTGCCACTCTTGGGGCAGATCCAGAAATGCCCCAGCTGGAAGTCATCAGTCAACGGCATCCCCCACACAGCATTTTCAAGGCCACCACGGGGCAACAAAAAGGTAAAAACAAGGTGGCACATTAGTGCCTACTACTCCTCGGAGGACACAAATGGTCCTGTTATCCAAGTGGCCTTATCACGAAGTCTTGGAGAGATTTAGGACTAAGTCTTGAGTTTTGTGAGAGAGTTAAGGCACAGGGAAAAACAGGATGATTTCTCCAAAGCACCCTTCCTTTGTTCTTCCATCAGTTGGGATTAGCTGTTTGGCAGGGAGAAGAGAAATAGAGACAGAAATGAATGAGAATGAATCATTGAACACACTCCCACCTCAGGGAAACATTTTATTGGATTTGTTTCTCTTTGATGCCAATTAAGCCCATGGGGTAGAACAGGTCAGTGAGTGAACATGTGGGCTGGGGGAGTGGATACAGGATCTGCCTATAGTTACTGTGCCATGGTTATAATTTATTATTAACTCTCTCTTCTGTGCCATGGTCTGTTGGGCCGTTCCAGGGGTCCAGTTCCTGGGGCCAGGACCGTGGCTCATCCAGGCAGATCAGATGGAACGTTTTATTTACTTGCTCCTCTCCTTAAATCTAGGATGACTCAACCTGGCCCAAGGCAGAAAAAGCTTTCTTGACCTTGGATGAAACAGTGAGCTTTGGGAGAACTCAGAGTTAGACTACCAGCTACCCTGCTTCACTTATCATTTGACAAATTAGAAAGATCTTGGTGGAAAAATTCATAACTTTGATTCCATCACCTTGTCCTAAGAACCTAAATAAACATTTTTTTTAATGTTCATTTATCATGTTCCAGATGTAGTGTTACACTCCCTGAGTTCATTCGTTCACTCAACAAATATTTACTGAGGGTTGCTAGTGGTCCAGCCCTATGCATATCAAGTGTGAAATATACAACCTTGAACAAAATAGACAGGAGCCCTCATTGGGTGTTGGTGAAATATGGAGTACAGAATATCAGCTATATCAAAATATCATAATTTCAGATGGTGCTCACCTCTATGAGGTAAATGAAGGAAAAGAAGTGAGTGACCTATGTTATAAAATTTAATCTCCTCAAATCATCACAGTAGACAGGGGCTAATATTCCTATGTTATCTCTGAGAGAAAGGATGTTCAGAGGGGTTATTTAACCTACAGAAGTTCCAACAGAACAGACAGGAATGGGGATTTGAATATAGACCAATATTTGAGCTAATATACCAACCTCACTTAGGCCAGAAGAGTTTAAAATCTCAGGTCAGCTTTCAATTACAGCATCAGTCCCCTCTCCCTGGTCTTTCTTTTTTTTTAAGAGTATATATTTATTTTTAGCTGCACTGAGTCTTCATTGCTGTGTGTGGGCTTTCTCTGGTTGCAGTGAGTGAGGGCTACTTTCTAGTTGCCGTGAGTGGACCTCTCATTGCAATAACTTCTCTTGCTGTGGAGCATGGGTTCTAGACCACAGGCTTCAGTAGTTATGGCTACTGTTTCCCTGAAGTCTAGATTAGTTTCCCTGAAGTGTGTGGAATCTTCCCAGACCAGGGATCGAACTGCTGTCCTCTGCATTGCAAGATGGATTCTTAACCACCGGACCACCAGGGAAACCCCTCCCTAGTCTTTCTTTTGCATGATATGTTCCAGCTAGATGGCATTCTTACAATTTCTGAAAGAGCGCCAGCATCCTCTTCCTCCAGTCCACAGGCTGACCAAGAGATTTCCCAGGCTTGGGGTGCTCCCCCATGTCACTCTGGGTGATGGATTTACATGGCACTCGGCCACATCTTTGAGCAACACTGACTCACATAGAAAGTAATTCTTTTTTCATCTCTTTTTCTCTACTTCTGATGTTATTGAGAAGACAGTTTAATACTAGACAAACATTTTTGACCACTTGCTGAATCCCTCTTCTAAAAAAAAAAAAAAAAAAAAAACACTTACTGAGGCACAATTGGCATATACTTATCACAACTTTTTTAAATGTGTTTGCTCCTTTTAACATCTGTGTGAGTTCTGACTGAGTTTCAATGTATCTTTTTTCTCATCATGGATCATAATTTGTTACTTCTTTGCGTGCCCAGTAATCTCTAATTGGATGCAAGACATTGTCCATTTTACTCTGTTAAGACTGGAGATTTTTATATTCCTAAAAATAATAGACTGTTCCTGGTTATAGTGAAGTTATTTGGAAGCAGTTTAATTTTCTGGTATCTTGTTTTTAAAATGGGTTAGGTAAGATCAGAGAGGGCTTGTCAGGAGGTAAGAGAAGGAAAGAACCTGCCTGTCAATGCAGGAGACAGACGCAGGTTCAGTCCGTGGGTTGGAAACATCCTCTAGAAGAGGGCACAGCAACCCACTCCAGTATTCTTGCCTGGAGAATCCCATGGACAGTGGAGCCTGACTGGCTACGGTCCATGGGGTCACAAAGAGTTGGACATGACCGAAGCGAGTTGGACATGACTTAACCCGCATGCAAGCACAAGATCAGAGGTGTACGGATCGCCTGCTTCTGTCGCAGAAGCCATCCATGTGTTTACCCCCTTGCTCCACGAATCACGAGGTCTCCAGTCTGACTGGTGGGAGAAGGCAGTCCTCACACAGGGCACTCTTAACTTGAATCCCTTCTTCATCTAAGTGTAGTGATCACTACTCAGTTGAATGTTTGGCAGGGGGTGCCTCTGCAGATACCTGGGGTTCCCTCTGTGC
This sequence comes from Muntiacus reevesi, assembly GCF_963930625.1. NCBI lineage: Eukaryota > Metazoa > Chordata > Mammalia > Artiodactyla > Cervidae > Muntiacus > Muntiacus reevesi. The sequence continues at coordinate 66,581,739 of NC_089250.1, read as the reverse complement.
AGCTCTCACCCCACCCCACCCCCGCAGCCCCCCAGCACACTGTTCTGTGAATCTAGCTGCCTTCATCTCCCTGGACTCAGCTCTGTCTCCTCAGCTATCAGGCTCCACCTGGGCTTCTCCTCCCTACGCTGCAATCTGCTGATTTTTATATTCCTATAAATATTCTTTAGCTTTGTTCTAGAAGGCAGTTAAATTACTGGGAAACAGTATGGTCTTTGGAGGTCTTGTTTCTAAGATTTGTTAAGTGGGATCAGAGCAGTTCTCACTGGCAGGCAGATTATTCCCTAGACAGGAAGTTGGGGCAATCTCAGAGATCACCTCATTTTGCCTGTTGCCCAGGTCTTGAAAAATATTACTGCATATATTTTATCTTTCTTTTTTTGGTTGTTTTAATAGAAAGCAAAAACATAACCCTCATACTCCATCTTGGTGTGAAGAACCCTCATTTCTTTTTTTTTTTTTTTAAGCGAAGATAAAGTAGACCAGAAAGCTGAGGCAAAAATACAGGGTTAAAATTGAGTAACTTTGTCTTCTTTGCTTTATATTTCTTTTACGGTTAATTTATTTATAACAATCTATCCTGATTTTCCATTAATGGAACATTAAAACATTAAAAAGTTCCAGAGTTAGGGACTTCCTTGGTGGTCCAGGGATTAAGACTCCACACTTCCAATGCGAGGGACATGGGTCTGATTCCTGGTCTGGGAACTAAGATCCTACACACCATGGCCAAAAAAAAGTTTAAAAAGTTCCAGAGTTAAATGGATTTGTTTATGTTTAAAAGTAAATTCATTAAATCCATTTAAAGCTCAGGGAGGGCGGATCTTGATGGCTTCAGACTTTCAACTTGACTGCATCCCAGCCCCCTTCACTCTCCTTGGGCTGAATTCCCCTTCCTGGCTTTGAGCTCCTCACCTTACCAGCTACACCCACCCTGTGCTAATCTTTCTGAGAGCAAATGTCACACTCTAGTGATATTTTCACCCCCTGCGTCAGTCCCCGTTGTTTTCCTCTAAATCTGTGCCACCCAGTCCAAGAGCCACGAGTCACATGTAGACCCTGAGCACTGGACACTTGACCAGTCCTCACTAAGATGTGTCAGTGAGGAATACACACAGGGTTTAGAAGACCGAACAAAAAGAATTTAGACTATCTCATGAAAGATGTTCATATTCAGTACATGAAATAGAACGCTTAGGATCAGTTCTGCTCAGTCGTGTCTGACTCTTTGTGACCCCATGGACTGCAGCACGCCAGACTTCCCTGTCCATCACCAACTCCCAGAGCTTACTCAGATTCATGTTCATTGAGGTGGCAATGCCATTCAACATCTCATCCTCTGTCGTCCCCTTCTACTCCCACCTTCAATCTTTCCCAGCATCAGGGTCTTTTCCAATCAGTCGTTTCTTCACATCAAGTGGCTAAAGTATTAGAGTTTCATCTTCAGCATCAGTCCTTCCAATGAATATTCAGGACTGATTTCCTTTAGGATGCACTGGTTGGATCTCCTTGCTGTCCAAAGGACTTTCAAGAGTCTTCTCCAACATCACAGTTCAAAAGCATTAATTCTTCAGTGCTCAGTTTTCTTTATAGTCCAACTCTCATATCCATACATGACTACTGGAGAAACCATAGCTTTGACCAGACAGACCTTTGTCTTCTAAGAAATGTCTCTGCTTTTTAATTTGCTGTCTAGGTCGGTCATAGCTTTTCTTCCAAGGAGCAAGCGTCTTTTAATTTCATGGCTGCAGTCACCATCTGCAGTGATTTTGGAGCCCAGGAAAATAGATTAGGATGAGTTGAGTTCAGTTCAGTTCAGTCACTCAGTCATGTCCGACTCTTTGCAAACCCATGGACTGCGGCATGCCAGGCCTCCCTGTCCATCACCAACTCCCAGAGTTTGCTTAAAATCATGTCTGGGCTAAAGAAAATAATTATGAAAATTAATTCCACCTTTTGCTTACCTTTTTTATAATATGACTCCTAGAAGTTTTGACATCACATATGTGGCTAGCATTTCATTTCTTTCAAACGGCACTGTTGTAGCCGCATCATCCATGGACACCTCCCACTGTCAGCAGTTCCCCTGTGGCTTCCCTTGAGACTTCCCTGGTGGTTCAGCAGGTAAAGAATCAGCCTGCAATGTGGGAAACTTGGGTTCAATCCCTGGGTTGGGAAGATCTCCTGGAGAAGGAAAAGGCTACCCACTCCAGTATTCTGGCCTGGAGAATTCCATGTACTGTATGGTCCATGGGGTCACTAAGAGTCAGACACAACTGAGCGGCTTTCACTTTCACAACTGTCAGCACAACACCTGACCGAGAAGAGAAACTTACCAAGCAGGTGTCGGATGCTAATGAGTGAATGAAAACGTAAATGAGTGGCTTTAACTGGATTGAAGTTCAAAAGGGGAATATCGGAGCCTGGAGATAGCCATAGTTTCTTCATCCTTGTAATGGGAATAATAATTTATGCCTCATAGAGATACTGAAGATAAACTGAGGTCATTTATCTTAGTGGAGAAATCTTAACACTGAACCAGGGGCAACGGGCAGGTCAAGAGAAGTTAGACCTTATAGGGAAAACATCTCTGCTTCAACTCACGCTGTGTGAAGGACCTTAGCAGCTGTGTACAAAGGAAGATGAGAAGGAGATTCTTTTTGGTGAGTTGTCTCTTGCATGTTATGCAAATGTGCTTTATACACTTCTCCAGGCTCTTGTATAAGAGACCAGCTTTGTGGCTTATAAACATTTGCCTCTGGCCCAGCCCCCACAACTCACTGGTGTCCTGATAACCGGTTCTTTATAAGTCATGGAGTGTGTGTGTGTGTGTGTGTGTGTGAGTAAAACACTTTCTCCCAGGTCTTATCTTATTGCTAAAAATAATGTACTTGTAAATTGCTTTATAAATTATTTATCATGAGGGGCTTCATCATGGAACAAGTGCTACAATGTACGGTGAAATGGGGGGCAGGGAGGACTGGCAAGGAAGGAGGGAGAGAAGAAGGCATTGGAATCACTTATAAATAATATATTCATTGGTCAAAGAAAGTTCTCGCCTTTTATGAAGTGTTTGGATTCTGTCTTGCATACTAAGTGAGCTTTCTCTTGCGGACTCCTTGGTGGTCCACCCCAGCCTCCTTGCTGCTCTATCCCTGAATCTGGTGATTAAGATGCTGTGTATTTATCTCCGCCAAAACCACAATTGCCACGTCTCATCACCTGGAAATAAACAGCAAACGGGGCTGACTGTTACCGCTGAGGAAACGCAAAGATGTGTTGGCAACTCCTGGGAACTGAGTCTGAGTTGCTGAGTTGGGCTCTGCATTTGGTATTCATCACGTAAGTGCTGCGCCTAATGAAGGCATTTGGTATTCATGTGGATGTCACATGTATTTCCAGAGACGCTGGGCTCTAATTTAGCATGGGTTAATGGACACCTCTATTAAAGTGTTATCGAAAGTTTGACATTCAAATAACCCAGTTTGAAAATCAGACAAACCTAGACATTAAATCTGAAGGGGAGAAAATGTAGGAGAAGTCAAGTATATAAATGCCAACTTTAGACAGAAACATTAATTTGCCGTGGAGAGGGACGATGGGTTGGTCCAAGTGCTTCTTGCCCTTCTGCTTTACCTGGCTCCTCCCATACCTAAGTTTTGGCATCTTTCCTGACTGTCTTTGCCATTATTTCTGTGATAAGTAAAAAAGAGGGGGCAGAAGAAAGGGCAGAGTTATATTAAGTAAAAGGTGCCACTCACCTCCTAAAATTCCCCACCATATCCTTGGCTCTTGTGTTCTAATCTTTTCAGTAACTGTCTAAGGCACGTTTTATTATTCCCAAATAGAGTGAAATTGAAAACCCATAGAACATAACTGATTCTCAAAGGGTCACACTTAGCTAGTAAAATAATAGGAAAAGGTTAGAACAGTCACTATACTAATATTTATGTTCTCTTTTCATTAATTTCACAAATATTTATTAGACACTAATTTGGTGCCAGACTCACTAGCCGGTTGATGTTAGGGAATAAAATAAACTCTTGTACAATGACTTTGGGAATGTTTTATTTTTATTTTATTCATTTATTTATTTTTGGTTGTACTGTGTCTTCATTGTTGTGTAAGGGTGTTCTCTAGTTGTGGCAAGCGGGGCCTACTCTCCAGATACAATGCACAGGCTTCTCATTGCAGCGGGTTCTCTTGCCGGGGCACTCGGGCTTCAGTAGTTGTGGTCTGCAGGCTTAGTTGCCTCACAGCATGTGGGTTCTTCCTGGACCAGGAATTGAACCTATGTCCCCTGCACTGGCAGATGGATTCTTAACCACTGGACCACCAGGGAAGTCCCTCCAGCAGTATTTTATTAACTAAACTTATACTTACTTTATGACTCAGAAACTTCACTCCTAGCTATTTACCTAAGATAAATGTACGTAATCAAATAAGTGTGCCCTCTTTATTTATCACCAAAAACAAAATAAATGAATGTAATAGGATACAACGGAATGCATAGAACCCCTTTACTCATAATAGTCAAAAATAAAAAGTAGCCCAGATGTCCATCAGTAGAACAGATTATGGTATAAACATATATCCGTACAATGGAATACTACTCAGCAGTAAAAAGAATGAGCTATTGATATATGTCACAACTTGAAAGAATCTTAAAAACACTATGTTGAATGAAAGAAGTCCTACGAAAAAGAATACATACTCTATCATTCCATTTATATGAAATTCTAGAAAAAGAAAAACTAATCAATATCAAAAAAGATCAGAATAGCAGTTGCCTCAAGGATGAGTGGAGTTGAAGTTTAACTAAGAGGGGACACAAGGGAACTTTTTTGGGTGGCATTAAAGTTTTCTGTGTTGATAGGGACTTGGGTTATTTTGGGTTGTATAGTCGCTAAGTCATATCTGACTTTTGCGATCCCATGGACTGTAGCCTGCCAGGCTCCTCTGACCATGAGATTGTCCAGGCAAGCATACTGGAGTGATTGGCCATTTTTTTCTCCCGGGAATTTTCCTGACCCAGGTATCGAACCCAGGTCCCCTGCACTGCAGGCAGATTCTTTACCAACTAAGCTATCAGGGAAGCCCCTTAAGTTATATCGGTGTACACTTCCAAAGCTCATCAAATTGTGCACTTAATATTGTGAATTTAACTCTGTGTGCATCTTACCTCAAGAACAAAAGAAGAAATCATTAATGAATATTGAACTCTGGTTCGTAATGATGGACATGCTGCAATGCTTAGGGATGAAGTATACTGATGTCTTCACTCTAGGTTGAAACGTATCGAGTAGTAAGAATGATGGATGGAGGGAGGGAGAGGGTACGGGTGGATAAATATGTGTTAAAGATAATATATTAAAATATTACTTGTGTGATATAAGGGATGTATATATGGAGGTTCATTTTACAGTTCTTTCAATGATGCTTTATGTTTAGATTTTTCCATTAGAGCATGTTGGGAATAAAAAACATTTTAAAATATACAAAAAGACTCTTTCCCTGTGTTCCTGTGGCTGACATTTTAGCAGTGAAAAAAATAATTAAACAAGCTAAACACCCAGGCAAATATATAATTGCATATTTTGATGGCTGTTATGAGGAACATAGACAGGGTACTATGTGAGAAATATATTGAAAAAAAAATTGTTAAACGGAAGATCAAGGGAAGCTTCTTTTGGAAAGTGGAGCTTAGAAAAGTGTGACATGACAATGAGAAAGGAACAATGATGAAAATTATGGGCATCCAGGTGAGAAAGAGGAGCATACCACAAAGAGAGGACAGCAGAAGTGAAGACCCCAAGGTAGGAAAGACTTTAGCATAAGCATAGACTTAGAAGAATATGAACATGAATGGAGTGTGGGCAACCAAGGAAACAACCAGTGTGAGATGAGGGTGGAAAGGCAGGCAGAGACCAGCCCATTCACTAGTTTATAGACCCTGATGAGCCGGGAATCATTTCTGGGGTAGTCAGAGCACACCTGAGGTATTAGGTTCAAAGCCCAAAGACAAAACAGCAACAGTAATGATCACTAATATTTTTAAGTGCATCTTAGATGCCAGGCATTGTCTAGAACCTTATAATTTAGCTCATTTAACTTCACCTCTCTCCAGGCTACATACTATTTTAAATAGATTTATAAATATGCATGCCCTTTTTTTACTTAAGAAAACTGAGATTTGGGTGAGGCTAAATATTTTCCCAAATGTCCCACAGCTTATCCAAGGTGAAGACAGGATGTGAGTCTGAGATAAGGGGTCCTGGGAATGCTTAACTTGCAAGTGGAGAAGTCTCCCCAGAGTCACAGTGGTCTTCTTCCAATCTATAAAGCTACCATGGGTAAGAGAGCTTGTAGTTGTACCTTGTAGTGACAAGAATCTGAATTAGTATCAATGAGATAACATTCTGAAAAAGCAAATTTGAATCCAATGCTAGGGGAAAAAATTGTAATGAACAGATTTTCCCAGAGATGGAAAAAGCCAATATAGGAGCTATAATTAAGGAGAGATTTCCTTCCCTTGGAGCCACTGGAGTCCAAGTGAGATGGCCCCAGGGCAGTGGGCCTTAAACATCACAAATAGGCTAGACCTGAGGACTGCGAATTGCCTCCCAGCCCTGAAATGGTGGGATGACCCATCAGACTCTGTTTGTGGCTGCGGTTTCTCCAGCAGGTTGGCAGCAGCTGTCTTCTGAGAGCTGTATTAATAACATCTTCATTGACGCTGCATACACAAACAACATTTTCCATTTAAGCCACATTCATTGGTGGCCTCAGGAGAATCGCCAGTGAGACTGGAGTGCAGGCTAAATAGAGAAAGTCTGAACTGGCAGTGCAAGCATAGTTACCATTCGAGTGGGAAAGCTGTCTGGCATTTGCTGGTTTATGATGTTGCTCTATGGGGGCTAAAGACAGGTAACCAGGAAGCATCCAGTGCCTATGGACAGATCTCTATGGACTCAGATTTCTCAGGGTTTGGGAATATAGGGTATGTAGTTGTTCAGTCACTAAGTCATGTCCAACTCTTTGCAATTCCATGGGCTGTAGTCTGCCAGGCTCCCATGTCCATGGGATTTCCCAGGCAAGAATAGCTCAGTGGGTTGCCATTTCCTTCTCCAGGGGATCTTCCCGATACAGGGGTCGAACCTGAGTATTCTGTATTGGCAAACAGAATCTTTACCACCGAGCTACCTGAGAAGCCCAGGGTATATAGTTACCTAAGTGGAAAAAAGTAGTTAAGGAGGCCAGCCAGGGTTGTCACCGCCATCATGTGTTATAGGTATCTGTCTGTTGCATTTCTCATTTGCCAACACCCTAACTCAGAAGTGGATGAGAAATGAAATGGTCCGAGGGTGTGCTGCTCTGTGTGCCAGGCTCTGTGTTAAGGCACTCCATCACAGCATCTCATTGAATCTCCACAATGACTCTGTCAGTCTGCTTCTATTAGTACCCCAGTTTAAGGGGAAGACAGAGCTATTGAGTAACATTTTTGCACAATGGCAAAAACAGGAAACTGATATTCTAACCTACTCAAGTCAGACTCCACTGCTTCAGCCTAAGCATACATGCATGAATGAATGACCATCTGCCTGAAAAATCAGAAAGCCAAGGGACTTCCCTGTGGTGCGGTAGCTAGGACTCTGAGATCCCAGTATGGGGGACCTGAGTTTGATCCCTGGTCAGGGAACTAGATCCCTCTCGTGCTGCTGCTAGAGATCCCACAAACCAAAATGAAGACTCTACATGCCACAACTGAGACCCAGCACAGCCAATTTTTTTTTTTTTTTTTTTTTTTTTTTTTTTGAGAATGTATGCTGTAGACCATGTGCTCTCATGCATGGACACAGACTTCTTCATTTCTTGCAACTGAATGGGTATAAAATGGTATTTTACTATAATCTTTTTTTTTAACTGAGGGATAATTGCTTTACGGAATTTTGTGGTTTTTTTGTCATACATCAACAAGAATCAGCTATAGGTACACCCATGTCCCCCCCCTCTCAAACCTCTCTCTCATCTCCCTTCCCATCCCACCTTTCTAAATTGTCACAGAGCCCCTGTTTGTGTCCCTGAGGCATACAGCAAATTACAATTGGCTATCTACTTTACATATGGTAGCGTAAATTTCCATGTTACTCTCTCCATACATCTCACCCTCTCCCTTCTTCCCTCCCCAGTGTCCATAGGTCTGTTCTCTACATCTGTTTCTCCATTGCTGCCCTGCAAATAAATTCATCAGTGCCATCTTTTAAGATTCTTCCGTGAATATGTGTCAGTATGTGATATTTTTATTTCTCTTTCTGACTTACTTCACTGTGTATAATAGGCTCTAGGTTCATCTACTTCATTAGAACTGACTCAAATGTGTTCCTTTTTATGACTGAGTATTATTCCGTTGTATATATGTGCCATAGCTTCTTTATCCATTCATCTGTCAATGGACATCTAGATTGCTTCCACATTCTTGCTATTGTAAATAGTGTTCCAATGAACATTGGGTTACAAGTGTCTTTTTCAATTTTGGTTTCTGCAGAGTATGTGCCTAGTAGTGGGATTGCTGGCTCATATGGTGGTTTTATTCCTAGTTTTTTAAGGAATCTCCATACTGTCTTCCATAGTGACAGCCAGTTTTTTTTTTTTTATTACAAAGCCAATAAACCAGAACCATTAGTTTGGGATTTAAAAAAAATAAATAACATGGGAGGGGAAATTATTTCCAAAAAGAGCAAGAGTGAGGAAAGCAAAAGAGCTTCTCATGTAATTGCTTTATGCTTCCTAGGAGCCAAGCTGGAGAGAAAAGGAAAGAAATAGGCTACCTGGCTGTCATGCCCACTAAAGGGAAGAAGATGAACTCATCTGGAGAGAGTAGCTAGCATCCTAGCTCTGAGCCTCATGTGCATGGACGTATCTGAGCAAGTTCCCAGCTCCCAGGATGAACAATGCCCAGGCTTAAAATCCTATGTCTGCCCAACTAGTCCATTTAACTGTCCTTCAAAAAAAAATTTCATTTCCAATTATGAAGTGTATTGTTTCTTATCCTGCAGTGGTCCTGGCCTTCTTAGGTATGATTTGAATTCAATGACAAAAAATGATTACCATTATCTGGAAAGGAAAGTTGGTGTAGTTTGACCAGCACATCTATGTCTCTATGGGCAAACTCTAGAGTTACAACGAGTTCAAGACTGCTCTGTCTATTCTGTTCAGTCTCCCCTTAGGTAGACAACTGAGAATCCATTGTCCTATGGTAGAAATGATGTAACTATAAGTGCCCTAATAAAATCTATCCCTAGTTTCCAGTTTGTTCAGTTGATTCTAAAATAGACTTTAATTGCTCTATCTTGGCTTTTGTCATATATATATACACCATCTCCTACACTTCTGTTTCAGTAAGATGGCCTCTGACTCACATAATATCTTGGTTCCTTTCTCTTGCTTGAGAAATGTCATTTGAAGAATTTAAACAATAACAAGTTGTTCCAGCTTCTGTGGAAAGGAAACCAAGGCTTAGGGCAGGTAAGGTAATGTCCTCAAGTTCATATATATTGTGTGATGAAGCTGAATTTCAAACCCAGGTATATCAGACCTAAAATCTCTTTTCTCTGTACCACCCTCTCTCTGTAGAGCAGACAATTAATAGCCCACTTTTATTATGGTGCAGTCACAGTGACAACCTAAACTTTTCTGTTAAGGCTCACATTTTTCCATGTTATTTCAATATACATGAAATTAAAAGATCAAGCCTCACACCAGAATTTATAGCCTGTGTTGCTTTCACTTTAGGCAAGATGACTACTAAAACATCAAGCAAGCGTCTTATCTGCTCTTTTTTTTCCTTGCACTCACTATTATTGTATTTCCAACAAAAGACTGTCCCTTTAAGAGTTAAGACCCTGGCAACTTGGAAATCCTGCCCTCTTAGCATCTGATTAAATATAAATAGGGAGAAAAGGGAACCCTCTTACACTGTTGGTGGGAATGCAAACTAGTACAGCCACTATGGAAAACAGTGTGGAGATTTCTTAAAAAACTGGAAATAGAACTGCCATATGACCCAGCAATACCACTTCTGGGCATACACACTGAGGAATCCAGATCTGAAAGAGACACGTGCACCCCAATGTTCATCGCAGCACTGTTTATAATAGCCAGGACATGGAAGCAACCTAGATGCCCATCAGCAGATGAATGGATAAGGAAGCTGTGGTACATATACACCATGGAATATTACTCAGCCGTTAAAAAGAATTCATTTGAATCAGTTCTAATGAGATGGATGAAACTGGAGCCCATTATACAGAGTGAAGTAAGTCAGAAAGATAAAGAACATTACAGTATACTAACACATATATACGGAAGTTAGATAGATGGTGGCGATAACCCTATATGCAAAACAGAAAAAGAGACACAGAAATACAGAACAGACTTTTGAACTCTGGGGGAGAACGTGAGGGTGGGATGTTTTGAAAGAACAGCATGTATATTATCTATGGTGAAACGGACCACCAGCCCAGGTGGGATACATGAGTCAGGTGCTCGGGCCTGGTGCACTGGGAGGACCCTGAGGAGTCGGGTGGGGAGGGAGGTGGGAGGGGGGATCGGGATGGGGAATACATGTAACTATATGGCTGATTCATGTCAATGTATGACAAAACCCACTGAAATGTTGTAAAGTGATTGGCCTCCAACTAATAAAATAATATTAAAAAAAAAAAAAAAAAAAAAAATATATAAATAGGGAGGCAGGGTGCTCCCTCACTTGCGGTCCTTTCCCTGGACCACTGAAACATGGCTGAAGAGGGCAGGAAACAGGGCCAGCCCATTATCTATTAATTCTTAATAAACTGATGGATTATAACAATACATGGATGATGCAAAAGGATGGGTAGACAAGATCCTGTCAGTACCTAAGATCTATTTTGGATGAAAGCCAAGAAGCTGAAATGATACACCAGACGCCTGAGGAGACAGTGGAAGTCCATTTATAGTAAAGCCAGACAGATTTGAGTGGGAGAATCCCTGGCCATGTCTGAGGGGCTCCCTATGATCCCAGTCTGACCCAAAGCAATTGCCTTAAACAGGTGCTGTTACCAAACCCTTCTGTAGGCACGTGCCCAAAACTTTTACATTTGCCTCTGTCTTTACAGCTCAAATTATCTCACACTGGGTCTGAAAATCAAGGCTCAGACCACTTTGTCTCCCACTACTGGAGGATCCTAAGGTTACATTTTAAAAAAGACTGTAGATGAGACAACCCAGAAGCCAGTTTAAGAAATCAGTTGCATCTTAAGTGCCATCTTTAATGATTGGTAATGGCTGCTTAGAAGGCTGTATGGCAGATTCTGAAGCTTTGTCCAAGACCAGTAGGAAAGAGGCAGTAATTGATTAGTGTTGTCTTCCACAGACACAGGGAATAGGATTGAAAGCAGCAAGTGTGTCTAACACTTGCCACATCTGAAAGAAGTTCTCTGTCTTTCTGATGTAGATGAGAATTTCCCATCAGTGTAATTAGTTTAACTGCCTGCAGCAAAGCAATGAGGCAGGCCAAGTCTCCATCTCCAGAAAGAAGCAGATTATGGGTGGGACTTGGAGGAATTAACCTTGAGAGGAAAACTCACAAAGACACATGTGCCTCGCAGACATACTTCATTGCTCTGTCCGGTCTCACCAACATTCGCTCTCCCCTGATCAATCGTGAGATGTGAACACTTAAAGTCCATTTTTAACTCCTGGTTCCTAGAGTTGGCTCCTGTCCTGATATCTTGCTGTGTACATGCTCAACATAATTACCTAATAACCTTCCATCCCCTGATGAGAATCTGACTTCTCTAAGGATCTCAAAAATGTTCTCCAGGGCCTTTTTTGTTCTTCAGTCTTGGCACAGTGGGTAATATTCCTTCATATGCATTTATTTCAATCTCTTCAGTCTGCAAAGGAGAAGTCGAGGATGTAGGAAAGGCAAGAGATTTCTAAGAGATCACCCAGAGATACAATGATAGGAGAGCAGTGATTCTGAATCCTGACTACCAGTCCACAACTTCCCAGTGTGATGTGTGTGATGGATCTGCTGTCGGGATCAGTACCGAGGAGTAATATCATTCCTGGAATGTAACACCTGATGCTTATGACACATTGTATGACATATTCTTGCTGTCATAACCACAGTGGGAGCCCCCAGGCAAAGACATAAGTTATGTACACTTGGGAGGTATTGGTACATTTGGAGAACCACTGGGGAAAACCATCATGCTTTAGATTTCATATAGGCCAAGAACTCACCATTGGGTCCAATTCAAAATGTCGGATTTGAGATCTAGAATATATAAGCTATCTGGAATAAAGACCGCCTCTGGATCCCTTAGCCAACTCCACTTAAGGCAGAGAAATAACAGCAAGGGAAAATTCAAGAACCATATGGGTTTACTTATTTGATGTCTTTCTCGCCAGGTGGTCGGTGAAGAGCTTTGAATTATCTTCACAATCACTAGTTTAACTGTCTAGGTGTTCCTGGTATGGGCAGGACTCTTCTTGACCACAGGGTTCGCACCCCCCTCTAAAGTGTCTAGAGCAGAGCCAGGCAGGTGGCCAGTGAGAGAACACATGGATCTTTCTTGGGAAGACGTGTGAGTTACATAGACTATAGGGGAAGACACCTGAGGCTGAATATAACCTAGAATTAGTTCAGAAAGAGATCATGGGAAGCCCATGGCATGGAACTGTCACTGTACTACAACCACACACAGCTGTCAAAAGCCAGAGGGTGGTAGGAGAGAAAAAGAATTCAGGACTCAGTCTACTACCTGGGTTTCAATCCTACCTTTAACACAGGTTCTGACAAGTCACTTCACCTTCCTATCACTCAGCTTCCTCATCCATATGATGGATATAATATAGTACCTACTTCTTAGAGTTCAGAGGATTAATTCTCAATTGTGTGGAGCATAGAACCCAAAGAACGGCCACTCCAGGCTGCAGTTAAGGGTGGACGCATGTCCTAAGCCTCTCTGATGGGGAAAACCCTCTGGACTATATGACTATGACTACATAAGTCTCCTTTCCATTGGACATAAAGCTAGAAGCAGCTTCTAGCAGCCACTTGACAGGAGGACAGTCTACCTGGGGACGGTAACAAACCAGAAAAATCATTTATTCAAGTTGAGAGGCACGTAGATATGTATATATACACATGCTGATGACATCATTTGACCCCCTATATCGAGTCACATCTGAAGGCTGTTACTCATGGAGTTTTGAGTTATATAAGCCAATAAATTTCCGTTTTGCCTAAGCCAGTTTGGATTGGGTTGTCTGTGACTTACAACTAAAAAAGTCTTCAGGTACAGATACTTATGCATTTAAGAGCAACATCTGAGTCTTTGGCTTTGGGTACCACTTGGAAGAGCTATTGCCAAGCCTAACACCTTGGTGTGATTATAGCTCATCAAGGCTTTGGGAACTTTATTCAACCTCTGGGACACTCTTTTTCTTGCTATGGGAAAAATGGGAATGATAAAACCAATATTAGGAGTTGCTTTGAGAATTAAATGATACTTTGCTCTACATTTGAAACCAACACAACATGGTTAATCAACTATACTCCAATATAAAATAAACAAATTTTTTTAAAGTAACAGGCTCAGGATATAGAGAACTAATGAGAAAAAAAAATTGATACAATATATGGAAAATGCCTAACATTGTAACCTCCACATTTTTGGCATCTCAGTCAACATATGGGAAGGTGTCCCAGAAATGTGGTAGCTCGTATCAAAACACATTGGTAATTCAGATCATAATTATTTCTGCAGGAGTTGTAACTGACAAGATAACAGAAGAGTGTGCTGAAAGTAGGGAGGCACTTAATGAAGGGCAGAATTTTTTTTTTTTTAATAAAAAAGCAAAGGAGACAGGATGCAGATTATTTTCCTTCTAAGAGTATAGTAAAATAACAAAGCATTCTGGATTTATCATCCAGAAGTTTTATATTGTAAGGCAGTATTTGCCAAATTTTCCTAGATAGGAATTAAAAAATAATATCCCAGGTGGCACTAGTGATAAAGAACCAGTCTGCAAATGCAGGTAGACAAAAGAGAGAGAGTCAGTCCCTGGGTCAGGAGGATCCCCTGGAGGAGGAAATGAGGCAAATACTCCAGTATTCTTGCCTGGAGAATCCCATGGACAGAGGAGCCTGGCGGGCTACAGTCTTTGGGATTGCCAAGAGTCCTTCGCGACTGAAACGACTTAGCAGGAGCAGCATGCTGGTTCATAGCACAGACCCCTAGGCCCCAGCTAGTGACTGTTTTTTATCAAAGGACTGGTGAGACTCTGCTTGTTTCCCCTGGTAAGGAAAGAGCCAACTTGATGTACTTCCCCCAATAACTGGCAATCTCCCATCCCTGCACCCCCCAGGGAAGACTGGCATGCCTTGACTGGTTGATGGTGAGAAAACAGGGCGGTTTCACAGGAGTTAACATTATCAGTTCTTGGGCACCGGGAGGCCTGAGGCTATGTACTCATAGTCATCAAATAGTTAACATCTTCAAATAGTTAACATGGTGAGAAATTTTTCACATCCTTAAAACAACTCAGGAAATGTGCATCAAATACTGTTATCTAGGTACTTCAGATAGGAGATAAAGCAGAAGATGTGGGGGAAGGCCTGTCCCAGGAAGGCCCCTTAGAGTCCTGCTTGGTTACATCAACAAATCATCATTGTTGGGTTTCCTAAAAGAAAAGCCATATCTATTCCTAAGCCATCACTTTTGCCTTATACATAGTTTTTTCTACCAGTTTAGTCTCTTTGGTGGGCTTCCCTGGTGGTTCAAACTATGAAGAATCCACCTGCAATGCAGGAGACCTGGGTTCGATCGCTGGATTGGTAAGATCCCCTGGAGGAGGGCATGGCAACCCACTCCAGTGTTCTTGCCTGGAGAATCCCTATGGACAGAGGAGCCTGGCAGGCTACAGTCCACGAGGTTCCAAAGAGTTGAGTCTGACTGAGTGATTAAACACAGCCTCTTTGCTATAAGCATTTACTAGGCTCCCAGAAATGCCCTCTTCTTATGAATTCAATTGCCATTCAATCTCTGACCCCAGGAGACAGCTGCTCTCTTTCCCTGCAGGCGTCTCCACCAGTTGGATGCTGACAGCCACTCTCACTGAACATCTTTCCTTGGAAGACCCTCAGTAGTGGCACTCCTCTGGTACTGACCTTTCTGGTGTGCCCCTCCCCCAGGACTTCCCAGGGAGATGAGCTCATTAGAAAAGAAACTCAAGAAAGATTAAGAGAGGCACACTCTTGTGTGTGCAGTTTCCTCAAAAAAATTAAATATAGACTTAGCACGGGCCCACCAATTCCACTTCTAGGTCCATATCCATCCCAAAATTGAAAGCCCGGGCATAAATGGATACTTGTACACAAAGTTCATAACAGTAGTATTCCCAGTAGCCAAGAGGTAGGAGCAGTCCAAATACCCATTAATAGATACAGGGATAGACAAAGTGTGGTTTGTACACACAATGAAATATTATTCGGCCATAAAAGGAAAAGACATCTGACACATGCTACAACACGAACCCTAAAGGCATTATGCTAAGTGAAATGAATTAGTCACAAAAGGACAAATTTAGTATGATTCCACTTATCCAAAGTACCTAAAGTCGTCAAATTCACAGGGACAGAGAATAGAATGGTGGTTGCCAAGGATCATGGGGAAGAAAGAATGGAGAGTTTAATGGGTGTGTGTGTGTGTGTGAGGCCTCAGTCACTCAGTCGTGTCCAACTCTTTTGCAACCCCATGGACTGTAGCCCACCAGGCTCCTCAGCCCATGGTATTTTCCAGGCAATAATGCTGGGGTGGGGGTTGGGGAGGGGTGCTTCGCTAGTGGTTCAGTGGTTAAAAATCCACCTTGCGATACAAGGGACTCCAGTTCAATCCCTGGTCCGGGAAGATCGTGCATGCCTCGGAGCAACTAAACCAGTGCACCACAGCTACAAGCCAGCGCTCTAGCCCAAGAGCAGCAGCTACTGAAGCCAGTGCACCTAGAGCCCATGCTACACAAGAGAAGCCACCGCGATGAGGAACTTGCATGCTGCAAGCAGACAGAAGCCTTCATTCATTGAAACTAGAGCAGAGAAAGCCCGCACACAGCAATGAAGACCCACCATGGTCAAATAAACAAATAAACAGATCTTAAAAAAAAAAAAAAAAAGAATACTGGAGTGGGTTGTCATTTCCTTCTCCAGCGGATCTTCCCCAGCCAGGGGTTGAACCTGCGTCTCGTGCATTTGCAGGAGGATTCTTTACCACTGAGTCACCTGGGAAACCCCAGTTTAGTGGATATGGAGTTTTTCTTTTCTTTTTAAATTTTATTTATTTATTTAGGGTTGTTGCTGGGTCTTTGTTGTCGTGCCTGACCTTTCTCTAGTTGCCGAGAGCTGGACCTACTCCCTGATTGTGATGTGCAGTGGCTTCTCGAGCACAGGCTTAGATACCCCGAGGCATGTGGGATCCTTCTGGACCAGGGATCGAACCCATGTCCTCGGCATTGACAGATGGATTCTTAACCACTAGACTACCAGGGAAGTCCTGGGTATGGAGTTTCTGTTTGAAAACCTGAAAAAGTTCTGAAGAGGGATGTTTTCGATGCTCGCACAACATCAGGGATGTACATAATGTCATTAAACAGCACACTTAGAAAATGGTTACAAAATGGTCAATTTTATGTTGTGTATATTTTGCCAAGTTTCAAAAAAATAACAATAAATGGAAAAAATAAAAGAGGAAAGCACACTCTCTTCCCTGCTTCTGCTCCTCAGTAAGCCGGTGACCAAAAATAGACACCCAGCGTTAGCACTGTGCCTGTCTTCTTAACTGTCTTGTTTTAGATGCAGATGTTTTTCACTTACAGTGTTTTGGGGGGGACTAGGAATTCAGAATGTGCTGGTGTGGCATTTCTGAACCCAGTCAAACTTTGATTGGTTTGAATGGCGGTGCTCGGCTGGAGATAAACATCAAACCCAGGAAAACTGCAGTCTTTTTCTTTTGCACAAGCTCTAGCTTAACAAGATGTCTTTCAAGCGGGGCTGCCTGTGGGATCAAGCATTTTCTTTGTTCCCTGAAATACTATTTTTTAATGCTTATGAGGGATGCGTGTGTGTGTTTTCTCTTTCATTTTTCTCTTTTTTCCTTTTTTTTTTTTTAATGACTTTTTGCCTACCTAAGGTGAAAAAGCAGAAATGATCAGTGAGTTAGTTATTGCCTGAGTCTCAGAAGGGTTGAGGAGGGGGACAGCCCAGCAGAGCCTCTTATCCAAAAAAACCAAAGAAGCTCATCCCGGGGTTTGAGACTTTCCAGTTCATCTGTTCCTTTGCTCTCACTCTTGATCAGGGCTGCTCTTCAAAGACTCTATGGACCTGTCAGGACCCAAAGAGAAGTGAAATTAGAGGTGCTCCCCTTAGGAGAGGAATGGGTATTGTCCACACAAAAAAAATAGTCACAACCTGAAAGTTGGGAGTTATGCTTTCTTTGGTGGGAATTTTTAGAAATTTCAAGCTTGGGAGACAGCATCTCAAGTTGTTGTACCCGGATTGCGGAATCCCACCAAACACCACAGGAGCCACGGATTGATGCAAAAGCAGTGAGGAACTTTATTAAAAGCTTGAGCAGGGACTCCCTCCACACAACCTAATGGCCATGCAGAGAGAGCCCCGAGTGATGGCGGAGATCTATTTTTATACCCTATAGTGGGGAAAACAGGAAGCTTAAGGGGATTGGTTAATTCTTTAACTAAGGATGTCTTGTTAGCTACTGATTGGTGGGTTAGAGTAAGGGGGTGAAGGACTTCCTGTCCTCCCCCGATTGGGTTCGTTGAGTTTCTTTGTCTTAAAATTTTGTTTTCTCTTCTCGGGAGGGGGTTTTTCTCAAAATGGTGGTGCTATGTTTTCTCTCCAGGGGAGGGGGGTTCACATTTCACAAAGTAACCCTGAGAGAACTGTTCCACGGAGGCAGGAGGGTTGGAGATGGGAAGGTGGAATAAGGTTATATAGAAGTTTGCAACAAGAGGCAGGTAGTCTGAATACCAAAATATTACCGTTGATTAAGGAAAACCCAGATAGCTGAGATATATATGCAAGGAAAGATTTCAGTGAGCCCAGACTCTTGCATCTTTCCATACATAGAAAAGGGTAGCCCTTTAAGCTTCCTGTTTTCCCCACTATAGGGTATAAAAATAGATCTCCGCCATCACTCGGGGCTCTCTCTGCATGGCCATTAGGTTGTGTGGAGGGAGTCCCTGCAAGAGTCTGGGCTCACTGAAATCTTTCCTTGCATATATATCTCAGCTATCTGGGGCCAGTATACTAAAGGTTTCTCACATTCTCTACCCCACCCCCACCCCCAGATCCTCAGTGTTCATCTTATGGAGTGGAAGCAGTAATAGGCATTGTTCTTCCTGGGTGCCCTTGGGGTTCAGAAATTCACATTTGGAGGGCCAGAATCCCTGGTGGTTGTGACATTCTTGCCTATTGATATGGCAGGAAATACTCCATTTCTCAGTACCGTAAGTTGAAAATCCTGGGTTTGACTCTGAGTTGGGCTTCCCCAGTGGCTCTGTTGGTAAAGAATCTGCCTGCAACGCAGGAGACCTAGGTTCAAGGTCTGGGTAGGGAAGATCCCCCAGAGAAGGAAATGGCAACCCACTCCAGTATCATGCCTGGAGAATTCCATGGACAGAGGAGCCGGGCAGGCTACAGTCTGTGGGCTCACAAAGAGTTGGACACGACTGAGCGATTAACTAATTTCTGTTAACTAAAGCCAAATCCTCTGTATCCTAACATCGGATTAATCTTGGAGCCACAGTGGACTAATGCTCTCAAACCTATGTGCCCCCATCCTGGAGGGGGGCTCTGAGGAGTCTTCTAGTCCAGCAGCATTGCTGATAAGAGTCAGGCTAGGTGCAGAGCCCTCACTCTTTCAACCCAGAGATCACCTAGCATCAGGTGATGATGGATGAACTGTGACCTTCTCTGGAATGAAGAGTGCTCCATCAAGGAGTTAACACATTCCATTTGGTGGGGGTTTTCTGCAGAAGAGCCCAAAGATGACATGCATCCCTTGAGGAAGAACCAGGACCTTGCCTCCAAGGCTGCACTACTGTTTCTTGGCTGCTGTCTTATCTCCACATCCCCTCCCTTCCCTGATTAGCAACTCTTTGAATCTGCCTTTTGGAATGCAGAGAAGAGAGGACAAGGAGAGGCTTTCATGCCCTGGAGCCCCCGTTCAGTCTCATTCAGTCCGATCGCTCAGTTGTGTCCAACTCTTTGTGACCCCATGGACTGAAGCTCACCAGGCTTCCCTGAGCCTACTCCCGGAGCCTACTCAAATTCATGTCCATCGAGTCGGCGATGCCATCCAACTACCTCCCCTTCTCCTCCTGCCTTCAATCTTTCCCAGCATCAGGGTCTTTAATGAGTCAGCTCTTCGCATCAGGTGGCCAAAGTTTTGGAGTTTCAGCTTCAGCATCAGTCCTTCCAAGGAATATTAAGGACTAATTTCCTTCAGGATTGATTGGTTTGATCTCCTTGCTGTCCAAGGAAGTCTCAAGAGTCTTCTCCAGCACCACAGTTCAAAAGCATCAATTCTTCTGTTCAGTCTTCTTTATGGTCCAACTCTCACATCCATACATGACTACTGGAAAAACCATAGCTCTGACTAGATGAACCTTTGTTGGCAAAGTAATGTCTCTGCTTTTTAATATGCTGTCTAGGTTGGTCATAACTTTTCTTCCAAGGAGCAAGCATCTTTTAATTTCATGGCTGCAGTCACCATCTGCAGTGATTTTGGAGCCCAAGAAAATAGACTCTCACTGTTTCCATTGTTTCCCCATCTATTTGCCATGAAGTGATGGGACCAGATACCATGATCTTAGTTTTCTGAATGTTGACTTTTAAGCCAACTTTTTCACTCTCCTTTTTCACTTTCATCAAGAGGATGATGCCATAAGGGTGGTGTCATCTGCATATCTGAGGTTATTGATATTTCTCCCAGCAATCTTGATTCCAGCTTGTGCTTCATCCAGACTAACATTTCACATGATGTATTCTGCATATAAGTTAAATAAGCAGGGTGACAGTATATAACCTTGACGTACTCCTTTCCTGGTTTGGAACCAGTCTGTTGTTCCATGTCTAGTTCTAACTGTTGCTTCTTGACCTGCATACATATGTCTCAGGAGGCAAGTCAGGTGGTTTGATATTCCCATCTATTTCAGAATTTTCCACAGTTTCTTGTCATCCACACAGTCAAAGGCTTTGGCATAGTCAATAAAGCAAAAGTAGATGTTTTCTGGAAATATCTTGCTTTTCTGATGATCCAATGGATGTTGGCAATTTGATCTCTTGTTCCTCTGCCTTTTCTAAATCCAGCTTGAACATCTGGAAGTTCACAGTTCACAGTTCACTGTTGAAACCTGGCTTGGAGAATTTTGAGCATTACTTTGCTAGCGTGTGAGATGAGTGCAATTGTGCAGTAGTTTGAACATCCTTTGGCATTGCCTTTCTCTGGGATTGGAATGAAAACTGACTTTTTCCAGTCCTGTGGCCACTGCTGAGTTTTCCAGATTTGTTGGCATATCTTGGAGACGGAAAAGGCTACTCACTCCAGTATTCTGGCCTAGAGAATTGGGTTGGTTTCATTACTTACTAGCGTTCTGACTTGACTGATGTGCTAAGTTCCAGTTTCAGTGTCTGTGAAACGGGAGTGATACTGGGATATACTTCACAAGGTAGTAAAGTGAAAGAAAGTGAGAAGGTGTTAGTTGCTCAGTCTTCCAAATCTGCATCACAGGCAGATTCTTTACCATCTAAGCCACCAGGGAAGCTTCACAAGGTAGTGGTGAAAATTAAATGAGATAATAACATGGGCAGAGAATGTTACCTGCCATATCAGTAAACAAATGCTGTTGCAGCCATCAAGCCTTCAGCCACTGTAATCTCCCCTGGCTAAGCACCCTAAGAGGATTCAGAATAGGAAAAAAAAAAAACAAAAAACAAATGGAGAGGATACTGGCCCTAGATAGTTAAGGTGCATATCAAAAGAATTATTTCAATGACCTCATACTCTTAATAGCTTCCCTTATGTAGAAAAGGGCTAAATTCATTAACTTGAGATCTTTTTTTTTCTTTAATTAACAGTAATCTTTTTGATGTTCTTACTACCTGTTTATCTATTTTTGCACAAACTATATTTCATGTCTCCTCCCATAGTTCTTTGAAATAGTCCCTCAGAGCTATCTGAGGTGCTGACTCTAGAACTTAAGTCTTCAATTTGTCCACCAAATAAAACATAATTCTCAAATTTTAGGTTTTGCACTTTTTTTCGGCCAACAGTAAAGAGAAAGCACCTAGCATGCACAATGGCACACAGTAACAGCTCAGTAAAGTTTAGGTCTTGTGATATGAAAGAGCCTTTTACATTACTAACTCCTGATTCTGAAGAGGGAGAGAGAAGTTTACGGTTGATCACGAAAGAAAAATTCTGTGATGCCTATAATTTGAAAAATCCAAACGTGCCCTTTAAAAACACAACTCACTCCGATGGCTGCTAAAGAGATGTCTAGTGGAATACAAGGAGGCATATCTTATTTTCAAAAGGGTTACCTCATCCCCGATGTTTGGCAATAGTGATTTTCCACACACAGGCAAGAATTTTATAGACTGCCTTTAATAGCAATGTGTCAGAATCAGTAACAGTGACAATATATCGTTTCATGACTCCAAATTCAACTCTTCTTAAAAGTACTGGAGCAAAATGCCAGCTAAGTGTGGGATTTACTGATTTAGCTGTGGAGGAAAGAAATTCTGCAGATCAGATCAATACAGCCAGTAAAAACAAACTGCACAATCCCCATTTTCTGCCGGAGGTCTATAAGTGAGGGCATTAGATGAGGCACCTGAATTATTCCCGAACACTTCATCTTGAGTGGCTGGAAATGGTACTTTACAACTATTACAGGGAAAGTATGATTTTAGGTCACCATGATTAAATTAAATGTCCTGTACAAAAAAAAGTTATAGTTAACATTTGGGGGGGCTGTCCAAAGATTAGAATCCATAAGAGAATAGTTTTAATCAGTCAGAGTATCAGGACAAGCCCAAACCCCCAATTAATTAGTTCAGTGACTTTTAGGAGCCACATCTCCTGCAATAAGATATAAATTTAGAATATAATTTTTTTGGACAACCAGCAACCATATATGGAAGCATGATTACTCATGACTACTTTTAAAATTATTTTATCATTGTCATCACCTTATCATTATATTTTTACTAACACTGATACTTTAGCATAAGAGCAATTTCTCTTTTATCTACCTAGAGAACTAGCCGATTTCCAAGATCTGACATGTACTATTATTGCTAAAGGTGTACATTAGTGGTTATTTTGAAGGACAATTTAACCTTGTTCATTATAATAGAAAACTTAAATTTGCTTCAATCCAAAAGCACTACTACTAAGTAACTCTCTGAGAAAAATATTCACAGATGTGTCCAAAATATGAAAAAAGAACAAAAAACAAAAAACCCTTGTGGTTCATT
This sequence comes from Muntiacus reevesi, assembly GCF_963930625.1. Taxonomy (NCBI): domain Eukaryota; kingdom Metazoa; phylum Chordata; class Mammalia; order Artiodactyla; family Cervidae; genus Muntiacus; species Muntiacus reevesi. The sequence continues at coordinate 66,559,133 of NC_089250.1, read as the reverse complement.
GAAGCATTGTGTGTGCAAGTGAAAGCAAGGGTATGATGTGAACACACTTCATTCAAGGAATGACAAAATAACCTGTGCGTGTCCACAATGTTAAACAGTTTGCAACAATTAAGCAAATAAAATAAGTGTCTACCAACAGACATAAGACAATATCTATACTCAGCAGAATACGTTTAACACCTGACTCACCAGGGAAGAAAAACCCTGACTTGCAGTTTACTTCTTCCCATGATGTGAATACTCCCACCATGGTCAGCTACAAGCTATCAATGTGATGCTACTGAATGTGGAATTGGAAAGACATGTGCACATTGGCTCTCACGAGTGGGTGCTGGTCACTGTCAGTATATTATTGTGCAGGGCAATATGGGCTAACCAGGTGTCGCTAGTGGTAAAGAACCCACTTGCCAAGAACCCACTTGCCAATGCAGGGAGATGTAAGAAATGTGGGTTAGATTACTGGATTGGGAAGATCCCCTGGAGGAGGGCATGGCAACCCACTCCAGTATTCTTGCCTGGAGAATCCCATGGACAGAGGAGCCCGGAGGGCTATGGTCCATAGGGTCACAAAGAGTCGGACACGACTGAAGTGACTTAGCATACACTCATGCACGTGCAAGATACTATAGAACTAAACCACACAGCACTATGCACTTGTTTGTGTACATACATATCAAACTAGATAAATGGTTCACCTCTGGGGCAGGAAGTGAGCCTGCTAGTAGAAAGGATGTTCAGCAGGGGCTTCTGTTTCATAATATTTGAACATTTTTAAACTGAAAATGTACTAACAGTGAAATTAAACTACATTTGAAAGAACAATGGAAATTATATGGACCATGTCCTTGAAAAGGTGGATGAGATTTTGATAATTTAGGCTGAGACAGGCTTGAACTCAGAGGGATTGATAGATTAAAAGATGGAAATAGACTGCATTAGATTAGAGACAGATTGAGTTCAATTCAGTCTCTCAGTCATGTCTGACTCTTTGTGACCCCATGGACTGCAGCACACCAGGCTTCCCTGTCCATCAGCAACTCCTGGAGTTTGCTCAAACTCATTTCCATTGAGTCAGTAATGCCATCCAACCATCTCATCCTCTGCCATCCCCTTCTCCTCCCGCCTTCAATCTTCTGCAGCATCAGGGTCTTTTCAAATGAGTCAGCTCTTCGCATCAGGTGGCCAAAGTATTAGAGTTTCAGTTGCTTCAGCATCAGTCCTTCCAAGGAATATTCAGGGTTGATTTCCTTTGGGATGAACTAGTTGGATCTCCTGACAGTCCAAAGGACCCTCAAGAGTCTTCTCCAACATCAAAGTTCAAAAGCATCAATTCTTCAGCACTCAGCTTTCTTTATAGTCCAACTCTCACATCCATACATGACTACTGGAAAAACCATAGCTTTGACTAGACAGACCTTTGTTGGCAAAGTAATGTCTCTGCTTTTTAATATGCTATCTAGGTTGGTCATAGCTTTTCTTCCAAGGAAGAAGCATCTTTTAATTTCATGGCTGCAGTCACCATCTGCAGTAATTTTTGAGCCCCCCAAAATAAAGTCTCTCACTGTTTTCATTGTTTCCCTGTCTATTTGCCATGAAGTGATGGGACCAGATACCATGATCTTAGTTTTCTGAATGTTGACTTTTAAGCCAAATTTTTCACTCTCCTCTTTCACTTTCATTGAGAGGATCTTTAGTTCTTCTTTGCTTTCTGCCATAAGGATGGTGTCATCTGCTTAGCTGAGGTTATTGATAGTTCTCCTGGCAATCTTGATTCCAGCTTGTGCTTCATCCAGCCTGGCATTTTGCATGATGTATTCTGCATATGAGTTAAATAAGCAGGGTGACAATATATAGCCTTGACATGCTCCTTTCCCAATTTGGAACCAGTCTATTGTTCCATGTTCAGTTCTAACTGTTGCTTCTTGACCTGCATGCAGATGTCTCAGGAGGCAGGTCAGGTGGCCTGGTATTCCCATATCTTTAAGAATTTTCCACAGTTTTTTATGATTCACACAGTCAAAGGCTTTGGCATAGTCAATAAAGCAAAAGTAGATGTTTTCTGAAACTCTCTTGCTTTTTTGATGATCCAATGGATGTTGACAATTTGATCTCTTGTTCCTTTGCCTTTTCTAAATCCAGCTTGAACATCTGGAAGTTCATGGTTCACATACTGTTGAAGCCTGGCTTGGAAATTTTTGAGCGTTACTTTGCTAGTGTGTGAGATGAGTGCAATTGTGTGGTAGTTTGAACATCCTTTGGCATTGCCTTTCTTTGGGATTGGAATGAAAACTGACTTTTCCCAGTCTTGTGGCCACTGCTGAGTTTTCCAGATTTGCTGGCTTATTGAGTTCAGTCCTTTCACAGCATTATCTTTTAGGATTTGAAATAGCTTAACTAGAATTCCCTCACCTCCACTAGCTTTAATCTAGAGATAAATTAGATGGATTGAAAGTGAAAGTGAAAGTGATAAGTAGATGATAGGTAGATAAGATAGACGGACAACAGATACACAGAGAGATAAATGATAAATGAGGTATTAATGGAATATATAGATAAGATAGATTTGAAAGACTGAATAAATTAGAGAGAGAGAATTTTGAGGAGCAAGGGGGTGAGGGCAAAAGAGACAGAAAATATGGAAGCCCATGGGTGTTTGTCTAGGTGAGGGTGGGGATTGATTGAGGTATCGGACAGTAGAATGGATAAGAAGATGGAGGAGAAGGGGAGGCTAGAGTTGGAAAGGAAACTCAGGTAAGAACAAAGTCTAGGTCAAGAGTTCCTTTGTGGATCAACCTAGCAAGGGAAATGCTCAGGTGATAAAGAATCTGCCTGCAATTCAGGAGACCCAGGTTCAATCCCTGGGTTGGGAAGATCCTCTGGAGAAGGAAATGGCTACCCACTCTAGTATTCTTGCCTGGAGAATTCCATGAACAGAAGAACCTGGCAGGTTACAGTCCAAGGGATCACAAAAAGTCAGACTGAACACATTTCACTTCACTAGTAAGGGAAGAGAAGAAAACAGAGGGTGGGGAGCAGTCTCAGATTAAGATCACCATGCGGGACCAGTGCAAGGGGCACTACATTTCCCTACTATGGAGGCAGGAAAGCAGGGAAGGGGAGACCTTAGCCTGTTGGTATGTCCTGTAATTGGATGGTGAGGAGCTCTGAGCTGATGCTTTCTAAATCAGGAGCTGAGATCATTGGCTGATAGCTGTGGCTGAGGAGCTGGGATCCAAGCTTCGGGGAAAGTGGAAAAGACTTGAAATAGTCCTCGAGAAGAATAGGCTTGTGAGGTGAGCCATTGCACAAGTGCAGGAAATGCTAAGGTCCAAACTGAGCTAGGGGATATGAATTCATATTGAGATCCATTTTTCCTGTTATGTGAGCTCTTATCTTGGAACCCTGGAGTATACATGAAAGGAAATAGGTGTGTGTTCATCAGGCAGAGGAAGCCAGATTCACAACTCTATCTCTCACTCACAGTGAGACCAGGGGCATCCTTTATCAAATCTAAGCCTCAGTTTCAGCATCTGCAAAAGGGGGAGAAGAATAGTACATAGCCTATTCTGCACCGCTGTGCTGATAGAGAACCAGAGGAGACAGCAGTGCGGGAGACCTGGGCATGGTATAAAGTGCAGGGCATGTCCTAAAGTACCAGGGCTCCTGTCTCTCAAGTCCTAATAAATCTCAGTGGAAGATAAAGGGTCAGTTGGTAATGGAAGGCAGCTAAGTGAACGTGACCCAGTCCACGCTCAGGGCACGAGAAATTCCCGATAAGTGGTGTTCCGAGAAGTGTTTGACCTCACTCAAAGGCACCAGAGAAGGAAGGTGACTTTTCAGAAATACGGGGGAGGAGCTCTGACCTTACCAGTTTGGCCAGCAGAAGTCAACAGACCCTTAGCCAGGTCCTACAGATGGTTTGAGAAAGAAGTTTGAGAAAAGTGACTCTCAGAATTCTTGCACCCTCTCCCAGGGAACTAAGGTGGGATCCTAGCCTCTGGCCAAGTTCTTTCTTTACTAGGGGAACATAGTCTTGATATAAAAATATCCTAAGGTGCCACCTGCATCACAGGGATAATGATTAACATGCCCTTCAAAACCCCTGGAATCTTCCTTCATAATAAATGCTGGGTGAATGTTCAGTGTGTGTTAATCCCTCAGTTTTGTCTGACTCTGCCACCCCATGGACTGTAGTCCACCAGGCTCCTCTGTCCGTGGAATTCTCCAGGCAAGAATACTGGATGGGTTGTCATGCCCTCCTCCAGGGAGTTTTCCTAACCCAGGGATCAAACCCTCATCTCTTATGTCTCCTGCATTGGCAGGTGAGTTCTTTACCATCTGAGCCACCAGAGAAACCCCTGAGTGAATGTCCAGGACAGACCCAAATAGGAAAGGGTGTTTCATAACTGATTGATCATTGCCTACGAACCCCTTGTCCTCTCCCCTAGCCTAGCAACACACTGTCTTTCTGTTTTTTTTAACACACTGTGGTCTTTTACACCTCAGGGCCTTTAAATTTATTATAACGTTTGCTTAGAATGTTCTCCCTTCATGTTTTTCCAGGTCTAGCTCATTCCCATAGTTCGGGTCCTGGCTGAAATGTCTTTGTGTAGATATCAGTGCAGTTAGGGCTAAATCATGACATGTCTTAAATAGGGCACTAAGGAATTAGGACATCATCCTGAAGGCAATGGGAAAGATCTGACAGATTTTTGAGCAGAGGACTTATCCGAAACACAGATTCAGATAAATCATTTTCGTGGCGTGTTGTGGGATGAATCGAAGGGGGATGAGATCGACAGCAAAGAGACCAATTACAAGGCCATGGTAAAAGTCGAAATGAAATATGAAGATCAAAAATAATGATGGGGAAGACTGATTGAAGCAAGACTTATGAATCAATAAAAGAACAAATACACATAAAAACATACACATAATTTTTGCAAACATGCCTCAAACACAGAACATCCTTAGATCAAAGCACAGGGAGAAAAGATGTCCAACAGGGTGAAATGTGAAAATGCATGATGAGATCTGCATCTTGCAGGTTTCAGTTGGGTTTTTGGATTTTAGGTCCACTCAGCATTGAGCAGGAACAGTGCAGAAAGACAGATCATCATTCCCTTCCTTTAATCTACACATGAAGTCAGGTTTGCATCTGAAAATCAGCTCCTTATTGATCTTAACCTTGTTAATATTCATGAGGCTCTATCAAGAGGTAGGAGATTTTAACATGGTCGCCCCCATGCTCTAAATCAATTCTCATTGATTTCAATAGACTTCATCCACCAAGCACTGATGTTGCCCCCTCCCATGAAAAACTGTTCCCAAGGTCCTATGTAACATGTAAGTGGTACAAGAAGCTGGTCAGTCTTGCTTGCCATCATCTGGACTTTGGGTGTACTTAGGGCAGTGAGAGAAAGTATTTGAGTAGCCTCTGCTCCTGTTTGGGGCTAGGTGAGACTGATCATCTCTTTAATCCATCCAGCCACAAAGCCATGCTCCCCTCAAGTCCCAGCCACTCAGAGGGAAGACAGAGTCCTTCCTACCTTTAGGCACATGTCCATTTTAGGACAGGACTGATTTTTCCTAAAGTTTCGAGGTTACCTGTTCTTAAAGGCCTCTTATAAGTTCAGGTGACAACCAATTCTGTCCTCAAATACCACTGAGTTCAGACCAGAACCTCACAAACCCATAGTTCTGGCTCAGAGTTCTTCTTTTTTTTAATTAATTAATTTTTGTATTGATTTCTTTGGTGGCACCAAGTCTTAGTTGCATGTGGCATGTGGATCTTTCAGTTGCTGCACGCAGGCTTTTAATTGCAGCATGTGGGATCTAGTTCCTGGACCAAAAATCAAACCCAAGTCCCCTGCATTGAGATCTCAGAATCCTAGTCACTGGTCCATCAGAGAAATACCTCTAGCTCCAAGTTCTTTTCTCTCCTCAATTTGTGCAAGGAAAGGACTGAGGCTTTCTTCACAGCCAAGGTTTCCTTCGAAGGGCTGGGAACCCAGTTTAGGTGACTTTCTTTTATTCTTCTTAGTATCTTTCCCTCTTTTATTTCTTGCTGTTTACACACACACATATATATAATGTTTTTATTATGTTTGTGTCTTATTTTATTAACAAAAGTATTTGCCTCTTGCATCAGGGAAAACGTCAAAATGGTGAGTTGTACTGCAGCATTAACTCCGGATTATACCCCAAAGAAGAAGTGTTACAATTGAACTTGGTTAAGTTTGTAAACACCAGCCACGTGACTAGAAAGTGAAGGCAACCTCTGGCCAATGGCCAGTAAGAAACTGAATTCTGCCAACTACATACACCAATTCTTCCCCAGATGAACTCAGAGGAGACTCCAGCCCTGACTGACAGCTTGATCGCAGTCTTGTAGGAACCCAGCTAAACCCTGCCTATGCTCTGTACCCACAGAAATTGTAAGATAATAAATGTGCACTGTCCTAAGCCACTAAGCTGGGATACTTTGATACACAGCCATACATAGCCAATGCAGTGCTTGTGTAGTTTATATTCCTGACGGGGTATCACAATTTAGTAGCTGAGATAGCAAATGTCAAGCCCACCTAGAATCAACTATCAAACTCCATTTATTAACAGAGCTGGGTAGGGAATTCCTTGGTGATCCAGTGGTTAGGAGTTCACCTGCCAATGCAGGGGACATGGGTTTGATCTCTAATCCAAGGAGTTGCCACATGCTGCGGGGCATCTAGACCCCCGAGCTACAGCTCCTGAAGCTCACATGCCTACAGCCTGTGCTCCACAACAAGAAAAGTCACTGCAGTGAGAAGCCTACACGCTGCAAGGAGTAGCCCCCACTTGCTGCATCTAGAGAAAGTCGGTACAGCAACAAAGACCTGAATACAGCCAAAAATAAATAATTTTTAAAAAATTTTAAGAGATCTTGTAGGTACTTGGCACTGATGACGCTTTCTAATCCTCACCAAACACGTGAGGTATATACAATCATTATCTCCATTTTTCATATGAGACTGAGCCACAAAGAAGTGAACTAGCTTTCCCAACACTACCCAGTTTTATATTAATAGTAGTGAAGCATTACTTCAACCCGGGACTATCTAACTGCAGAGGATGCTCTTAAACACTGAACTGTCTCAGGTGCTAAAACCACCCATGCAGAGCGTGTGGCCCCCCCAAAAATCAGATCAGGTAAGCCTCTGCTGTATAGATGGCTATACTAGCCTTCTTAATCTAGGTATTACAGATGAGGAAACAGAGGCTCTTGGGTTTCAAATGTCTCATCCTAGCCCATCTACACTGGATGGGACCAGGATTGGAACCTGGGCAAGTTAATGTCAAATCCCATGCCATTTCTATCTCTTCCCCTGTTTCCTTGCTCTGTATTAAAGTATAGCCTAAACCTACCCTTTCTTTTTTAAATTAATTTTTTAACATTGACTGATTTATGTATTTGTCTGTGCCGGATCTTAGCAGCAGGATATAGGATCTTTAGTTGTGACATGGGGATTCTTAGTTGCAGCCTGTGGAATCTAGTTCCCTGACTAGGGATCAAACCCAGACCCCTGCCTTGGGAGTTCAGAATCTTAGCCCCTGGGAAAGTTCCCCCTCTGCTTTATTTGTCATCCTGATTAAGCAAACTCCTCTGAAATGTTCTTTCCTGTGTTCAGCCAACATTTATGGAGCATTTGCTTTGTGCCAAGCACATTCCAGGCCTTGGAAACTCAAAGACAGAGAAGACAGCCCCTTTGTGCATGTCGCACTGGAGATTACTCAAGCTGTCAAGCCTCATCTATGCTATTGGCTGTTGTAACATGGTGCCTGGGAACTTGGTAGATGTGATGCTTTTTTTCATCAGTAGCTCTGCATGTCATTGGGAGAAAGCTTCATTTTTGCCCCTGTTTGAGGCAGCTGCTCCTTTAACTCCTCAAGGTGGTCCCTAAATATACCCCTGGTTTTCACAGCTCCAGACATTTTCCAGGCTTCCCAGGTGACTTAGTGGGTAAAGAATCTCCTGCCAGAGCAGGAGACCCCAGAGACACAGATTCAATTCTTGGGTCAGGAAGACTCTCTAGAGAAGGAAATGCCAGCTCACTCTGGTATCTTGCCTGGGAAAACCCCATGGACAGAGGAACATGGCGGGCTACAGTTCACAGGGTTGTAAAGAGTCGAACACAACACAGGCATTTTCTTGGGATCCCTTGGCCCCCTTTTGACCTGGAATGCCCTCTCAATAGCTCTTTGCCTGTCTGAACACTCCTGTTCCCCTTCAAAGCCTTGGAATGTCACCCTCTTTCTGCATCTACTCCTTCTTTTACCATCACAGTTAATCTTACCCTGGTCACTTTTCTCCCAGCAATTTCACACATTTTGATGATAGCACCTAAACTATTCCATTATGGTTATTTGTTTTCTTTCTTTTTTCTTTTTTTAATTTTTTGGCTGCAACACACAGCATGTGAGATCTTATATCCCTGACCGAGGATTGAACCCAGGCCCCCACCATTGGAAGCACAGAGTCTTATGTGGTTATCTGTTTTCAAATTTCTTTTCTCTATTAGGCTGATAGTATTTTGCAAATCTGGCTCCCAACTCAGCCCATAGTAACAATTCAACAAATGCTGGATGAACCAAATTCAGTTCATTCATTCCACAAATATTTACAAACCCCATCCCCTGTGCCAGGAATGAGATTCAGGGATTCGGCAGAGAACAAAATACACAAAACTCTCTGCCCTCTTGGAGGTAATATTATATTGATTCTATTTGTGATGCCTGGCTCTGCTGGATCTTGTTGGCCAGGTTTTAATGAGCTTCCTTTGTACTGTCTTTCAATCTAATGCCAGCCCCTGGCTACGTGACTTGGGATTTATCTTGGGAAGCCAGTTTGTGCAAACATCTCTCGAAGCCCTGGGAAATCTTCAAGAAGTCTGTAAACCGAGGAGACCATGTTGTTAACAGACACACCAGCGCAAAGCTGTCCAAATGAAGTTGTCTTCTCAGAAGCAGCCCCCGCGGGAAGCCGCAGTCTCAGTGAGGCTGCCAATGTCTGGACTATTTTTGGCCTCTTATTTTGGAGCTGTATATGGAATTTACAGCCCATTTGTGAACAGACTCAATGGGGGGAAATGTCCCTTTTCAGGGCTTCATTTGTCACTAAATATGCCTAGCCATGTTTCATAGATGAACAGGTGAACGAGCTCACCAATCCAGCTATATGGAAGCCAGAAAGAGAAAATGAAGAACCAGAAATGCACACAGGTGTGTTTACTAGGCAGTGATCCCATCTCTCAACAGATACTGCCTGCACAGCGACCTATATCTTGATTGGTAACTTCTCATCCCTAGTTACAAGTTACTTATCCATTCCCCACTGGTTGTCATTAATGTATTGATATGTGTTGATATTGATAGGATGTCATTGATATATGTCACTGTAGCAGTTGGTGAATCCAATGTTCCTTATTCGCAAGCAATGCTTCTTTCTGTCTTTGTGCACATATGCAAAAGATTATTTACCCAGCAATTGAAGTTTCAGGTCATAAAGTGTGCATGTCTTCAATTTGACCCGTTATTGCTAAATTGATCTCTAGATGAGACCTACCCACTTACAGTCACTCTGCAGTTTGTGAGAGCATCCCTTTCTTCACGTACTCAGCGAAAACTGGCATCGCATAATGGGTGGGAAATGATGTCTCATGTTAACTTGCATATCTATGACTTATTAATGTGGTTGAGCAGTTTTTCCTATATATGTACAGCTGTTAGACTTTCGGATTCTGTGCTTTCTCTGTTTATATCCTTTGTGTATTTTTTTCTAGTGGACTCTTTGTCTTTATATTGTTGATTTATAGGAATGCTTCCTACATTCCAGAGAGGAAACTTTGGTCAGTTATTTATACAAATGTCTGTTGGCATATGGAAGACTTTATTTCATTTAGTCAAATTTATAAATCTTATCCTTTTTGCTTTGCATTTTTTGTTTATTTAAAAAAAAAACAGTAACCTCTCTACTCCAAGATCACAAAGATATTCCCATAAATTTTCTTCTAAAAGTTCTATTATTTTAGTATTTATTACTTGAAGATTTGATGTTTGTGTATGGTCTAAAGTAGAAGCAAAATGTTTTTGTCTTTTTTTTTCCTGTAAAGATAGCCATTTTCCCCAATGCATTTACTGAATAAAACACACCCCCCTCCTCTCACTACAACTCTTTGTTATGCCACCTCAGTCTTGTACCGAGTTTCTGGGTATGTTAAGGGCTTTATCTGCAATATCCTTTTCCTTTGATTGATTTGTCTATCTCTGTACCAAATTTACATTGCTTTAATTACCCTATCTTTAAAATAAATATTATCAATATATGGATATGAAACAGCAAACTGCTGCTCCTCCAGCTTCACAGATATCATTCAGATATTGTAGCTATCTCTGGACCTTTATATTTCTAGGAATAACTTAGGATTGTTTTTGTCAATTTCTACCAAAAACAAGCAAACAAAAATTCTGTTTGGATTTGGTCAATTTTTTTTTTCACTTTAGACTGACTTCATTTTTCATCAAAAGATAAAATATGCTTTTAGGAAAAGGAAGTAGGAGAGGCTTTGGTTCTTGTGCTACCATTAGAGACCTTCTCAGCGTCACCCTCCCAGGTGATGCAGTGGTAAAGAATCTGCCTGCCAATGCAGGAGAGGTAGGAGTCTGGGGTTCAACCCCTGGGTCAGGAAGATCCCCTGGAGTAGCAAATGGCAACCCACACCAGTATCATTGCCTGGAAAATTCCATGGGCAGAGGAACCCGGCAGGCTGTAGTCCATGAGGTCGCAAAGAGTTGGATAAGACTGAGCATGCACGGTTGGACACACATACACAAGCACAATGTCACCATCACATCCCCAAGATGGATCCCAGGCTGATGGGGTCAGCCAGCATGGGGACACATATGCAGCTTGCCACTGGAATCCAGCTGCAGTGGTCCTGCCCCTCCCAGGGCTCAGCCCCCAACTTGACTCTTAGTGTGACACCTCCTTGCCAAGGTCCTGAATCACATTCAGTATCCCTGGTCCTAAAGCATCAGCAACCTAATTATTCTCCCCCACCAATCCACCAACCCTCTCATCACACTCTGGCTCCAGACTGGTCTTCCAAAAAGATGGTCATGGCATCTCTCCAGAGATGCTGGCCTTGACTTCTCAAAGTTGGGCTAATACAGTAGCCACTCCCTCTAAGAAGCATTTAAATGTATGCCTTAATGAATTGCAATTTAAAAAAATGCAAATTCCTATTAGCCACATTTCAAGAGCTCATATCCGCAGTATCCACATGTGGCTGCCATCACACGTATATTTCTACCATCGCAGAATGTGCTAGGGGGCCGAGCCACAAAAATTCAAAGCATCTCTGGTTCCCTAGAGTGGGAGCCAAGTGCTGTACATGATACACGTTGCTTCTGCCCTCACTGCTCCCACCTGTCCATTTCTCTCCCTCCCTGCCTACTCAGATGGGTTACCATCAGGGTGTTTTCTCAGCCCTGCAAGCATCTTAGGCCTTCCTGATTTGAGCACTGGCTTAGTCTGTCTCTATAGCCTAGAAGGCCCTTCCTTCTCCAGCTCTTCTCTCTCCCAAGTTGATTTCTCCCCACAAGGCTCTGCTTAAGTTTATCACCACACCTCTAAGATCTCCTCCTTCCTAGTCTCCTTTTTGCAGCTTCCACAGCGCTCTATATCCCTGTGGCACCCAGCCACTATGTCGTTAAACTCAACTCACACAGGGCAGTGGCTATCCACAAAGTTCCCTGTCCTTGGATCCCAGCTCAGAGCCCTGCCCCTAGTAACTGTCAGGGCATAATTACAGAGCCTGCTGCTGCTGCTGCTAAGTCACTTCAGTCATGTCTGACTCTCTGAAACCCTATGGACTGTAGTCCATCAGAATCTAAGAGATTCTCCAGGCAAAAATCCTGGAATGGGTTGCCATGTCCCCTCTGTGTTAATCTGCTGGCTCCCAGCACCCCTTGTCCTATAACTTAGCCCCCACCCCCTCTTTTCTACTCGCTCCCCCATGTTTAATTACACTTAATTGCAAAATGGTCTGCTTGGCTTCCCTGTGCCGCCAAAAGTGTTTGTGTAAACAGCAGAGAGATCCTGTTCATTATAAAGACTTCCTCACATTCATCGCAGCCAGTTCCGGTCTCCTCTGATCGCAGAGGAGATAGGACCAGCCACTTGGAGACAGGAAGGAGTTTATTGAAAGAGAACACAGCCGTCCTGAAGAGAGAGAGCAAGATAGACACGTGGTGCATGGGGTACCTGCTTCCGTCCTTTAGGAGAGACAGACAAGGACAAGGAGAGATGGAGAAAGAGTGAGAGGAGTGGGAAGAAGAGACAAATAGAGAAAGCAAAGTCAAAATAGAGAGACAGACAAGATTCATAGATGGAGGCAGACAGACAAAAGTGGACCCAAGAGCATGGCATCAGAGACATTGAGTGGGGGGTAAATCAGACTTTATATTTTTGGGTCCCAAAATCACTGCAGATGGTGATTGCAGCCAAGAAACTAAAAGACACATTCCTTGGAGGGAAAGTTATGACCAGCCTAGACAGCATATTAAAAAGCAGAGACATTACATATTAAAAAGCAGAGACATTACTTTGCCAACAAAGGTCTGTCTAGTCAAGGCTTTGGTTTTTCCAGTGGTCATGTATGGATGTGAGAGTTGGACTGTGAAGAAAGCTGAGCACTGAAGAATTGATGCTTTTGAACTGTGGTGTTGGAGAAGACTCTTGAGAGGCCCTTGGACTGCAAGGAGATCCAACCAGTCCATCCTAAAGGAGATCAGTCCTGGGTGTTCATTGGAAGGACTGATGCTGAAGCTGAAACTCCAATACTTTGGCCACCTCATGCGAAGAGTTGACTCATTGGAAAAGACCCTGATGCTGGGAGGGATTGGGGGCAGAAGGAGAAGGGGACGACAGAGGATGAGATGGTTGGATGGCATCAGCAACTCAATGGACATGAGTTTCAGTAAACTCCGAGAGTTTGTGATGGACAGGGAGGCCTGGCGTGCTGCGATTCATGGGGTCGCAAAGAGTCAGACACGACTAAGCGACTGAACTGAACTGAAAGATGCCCAACCTGCTATGTATTAATATATCCCTCACTCCCTACAGCATGCTTGCTCTGGGACAGCACAGATTACAACAGGTATGACAAATAGAGAGTGCAGACACATAGAAAATTGAAAAAGCCATCAAGAGATCCAATGGAAACCAAACTCAACTTCAGCCACCAGAATCTCAACAACCAGCAAGATCGACCTTGGATGCCATCCACATTCATCTGACCCTGCCTCTCTGAAAAGATCCAGAGAGAAAAGTTTGGGCTGTGGACCATGGTTCCTTGGGAGTCCCCTAACTGGATTTCTTAGCAAGAATCTGGGTCTTTGCTGTGAACAGAACCAAACTGAGACTTCAGGCAAAATATAACCAAAACTTTGTTTTTTTCCCTAAATTTATGACTTCTAAAGTTTTTAGAGTTTGGAATAAACTCTAAAATAAAAAATGCCCGATAAAATAATTCCTGGTCACTGGAGAGAGACAGCTTTTTCATGACAGTGAGAGGCTGTTTTTGAGCCACATAAATAAAACTGGTCTCTTTCCAAATTCCTCAACACTCTACTCTCAAGTTCTATCAGCTTATGTATCAATCTGGGCAACTTACTTCCTTGTTCACTCATCTGTTCACACACATTCATCAGCTACCTCTTGTGGTTCAGCATCGCACCAGGTGCTAAAGTGGCACACCACACAAATGTTCCTAGCACCCAAAGGGTGTGATGTATTGTGTGGCTAGTCAGTCAGTGTTAGTCGTTCAGTCGTGTCTGACTGCAACTCCATGGACTGTAGCCTGTCAGGCTCCTCTGTCCATGGAATTCTCCAGGCAAGAATACTGGAAAGGTTGCCATTCGCTTCTCCAGGGGATCTTCCTGACCCAGGAATCAAATCTAGGTCTCCTGTGTTGCAAGCAAGATTCTTTACCAACTGAGCCACCAGGGAAGCCCATAGTATAGATAAACAGATACTAATGAAAGAATAATACAGATAAGAATTGCACTAGGAATATGAATATGAGCAACAAATTAAAGGATCATGGGACCTCCAAAGAAATGAAAGCAGAGTCTGTCTTGGTCAGCTAGGGCTACCATAGTAAAGTGTTAGTTGCTCAATCATGTCTGACTCTTTGAGACCCCATGGACTGTATCCCGCCAGACTCCTCTGTCCATGGAATTCTCCAGGCAAGAATCCTGGAGTGGGTTGCCATTCCCTTCTCCAGGGGATATTACAGACCCAGGGATCGAACCCGGGTCTCTCGAATTGCAGGCAGATGCTTTACCATCTGAGCCACCAGGGAAGCCCTTAGGGCCACCCTAACAAAAGACCAAAGATAGGGTGCCTTCAAAAATGGAAGCGTATTTCACACAGTTCTAGAAGGTGGAATTCTGAGATCAGGGTGCCAGCCTGACCAGGTTCTGATGAGCTCTCTCCTCCTGGCTTGCGGATTGCTGCACTCTCGCCGTGACCACACAGGGCAGAGAGGAAGCTCTGTGGCTCTTCCTCTCATTCTAAAGGGCACTAGTTCCATAAAGTGAGCCCCACCCTCACGACCTAGCCTAAATCTAGTTACCTCCCAAAGGCCCGATCTCCTAATATCATCACATCATGAACACAATCATTCAGCTTGTAACAGACTCAATCAGGTGCTTATGTTATACCTGAATGTTCATAGCAACACTACAGTACCTACAATACCCAAAGGTGGAAACAACCCAAACGCCCATCAGAGGATGAATGACAGGCACATTATGGTACATATTGATACATACAATACAGTATCCAGCCTTAGAAAAGGAATTAAGTACTGATGCAATCTGCAACCTGAATGAACCTGAAAATGCCATGCTAAGTGAAAAAAAAAAAAAAAGTCCTAAACGATCACAAACTATATGATTCCATTTATATAAAATATCCAGAATAGATAAATTGATAGACAGAACACAGCAGGTTGTTGTCAGGGTCCAGGAGGAGGGGCAATGGATAGTAATTGCCTACTGGCTACAGTGTTACCTTTTGGGGTGTGAACTTTATCATAATAGAAAAAAAATGTAGCGATGGAATATTATGAGGTGAGCTAGTTTAACGAGGCTTCTGTGGTGGTTCAGACAGTAAAGAATCTGCCTGCAATGCAAGAGTCCCAGGTTCGATCCCTGGGTGGGGAAGATCCTCTGGAGAAGGGAATGGCTACCCACTCCAGTATTCTTGCCTGAAGAATTCCATGGACAGAGGAGCCTGGCAGGCTACAGTCCTTGGGGTCACAAAAGAGTCAGATAAGAAGTGAACGACTAACATTCACTTTCACTTAATTTAAAGTAGCAGCCAAGGAAAGGCAACTCTGAAGAAGTGGCATGTATATGAAACTTGAAGGATGAATAGAAGTTAGTATGGGGAATAGTGGAGGCAGCAGAATCTGGGCAGAGTGAATAATATCCAGGAAAACCATCAAGTGAGAAAGAGCTGACTGGCACATTTGGGAATGAGAAGGAGCCAGGGTGGGTGGAGGACAGGGAACAAAGAAAACTGTGGCTGCAGGTGAAACCAGATAGTCAGTCAGTGGCAGATTTTATGGGCATTTTGATTTTTGTTTTGTTTTGTTTTAGCATTGATGGGAAAGAGAAGTGACGTGATCTGATATACATTTTAAGATCAATCTGGCTGCTTTGAGAATGTATTGGAAGTGACAGAAATGGTATCAAGGTCTCAATTAGAATCAATCTCTCCTTCTCCCCCTCTCTTCCTTTTTTCTTTTTTCTTATTTTTATATATGAACAGAACCTGGGCCGAGTTTAGAAGTCCTGCATCACAGCTTTCTTATCATGAAAGTAATACAGACATAACTCCATTTTTTTCCCCCCTAACATTTCTGGTGGCAGAAAAGAAGTCCAGAGCTGGCTGAATTTCTCATTCTTTCTATTTAACAAACCTTCCCCTTCTTAGGGGCTTCCCAGGTGGCACTAGTGGGAAAGAACCTTCCTGCCAATGCAGGAGATGTAAGAGGCTCGGGTTCGATTTCTGGGTTGGGAAAGTCCCCTGCAGGAGGGCACAGCAACCCACTCCAGTATTCTTGCCTGGAGAATCCCACACACAGAGGAGCCTGGCAGCCTACAGTCCAGAGGGTTGCAAAGAGTTGGGTAAAACTGAAGCAACTTAGCACACATCCTTTCCTATGTTCACCTCATTCTCTCTTCCTTTTTCCTTAAGATAAAAGCAAAATTACCAAGCATATTTAGGTATTTCACTCATGCTCACACTATGGCTTTTCCAAAAAATTCTTTTTTTTTTTTGGCTCAGAAATGTCTCTTATATTATGTCTCTGATCACTGCTTTCTTATTTTTTTTCATGGATCTTTTTCAGGAACAAATTAGATCTGTTTCATCTCCTGTCTCCTACTTCTTACCTCTTCTTTCTCATCACCATCCTTGTTTTGGCTCTTTCCTCCCCACTCTGAAGTAAAAGTGAAGTGAAAGTGAAAGTCGCTCAGTCGGGTCCGACTGTTTATGACCCCATGGACTATATAGTCCTTGGAATTCTCCAGGCCATAATACTGGAGTGGGTAGCCTATCCCTTCTCCAGCAGAGCTTCCTGACCCAGGAATTGAACTGGGGTCCCCACTCTAATAATATTTTTTTTTTCAAATTTATTTTTGTTTATTTTTTTGGCTGCACCATGCAGCATGAGAGATCTTAGTTCCCCCACCAGGGATCAAACCTGTGCCCCCTGCTCTGGAAGCTCAGATTCTTAACCACTGGACCACCAGGGAAGTCCCCATTCCAATCACTCTTGATCAATTTAGATCAAGCTCCACATCTCCACATGGCAAAGAATCTGACATGACTGAGCGATTTAGCATGCATGCACATATTTAACCCTTGCGGGGCTGCCTTTTTATTTTAGGATTCCTAAAACAGATACTGAAGTCTGTTCTTATTTCCCTCTCTCTTAGATAATATATTCTTTTTTACACCCCCTACATTTTGCCCACCTCTGTTTTCACGTAAATCTTATTGTTATTTCACTTCTCACCCCTGTTTTCAGAGACCCCATTTCTTCCACAGCATTAAAAACACAAGAAGACATTCTCAACATTGTCTTTGATTCTTCCATCCCTTGCATATTGCATGCATTTTCTCAATCTTTTGTAATTTGAAATGTTTCACAGAGCTGATGGTGCTGCTTTAGATCTTCATCTTTAAGCCATGGGATATGTAAGCGGGACTGGTGTTTTTCCATAAACATTTTGAGTAAATTGTCTTTGCTTCCCCTTCTGGTTCCCTTTGGTTGTTCTTGGCTTCAGAGATCTCCAACTGGAGGGCTTCTTCAGTGTAAATTTATAACACTCTCATTGTTATTGAGCAGCCGGAGGGGAGTTGGGAGGAAGCCTGAGCTGTGAGCAGTGTTCACAGGAATATTTATCTCTGCAGCAATTCTTTCCATGCCTGGTGAAGCTGTTGTTGTTCTCAGCTGTGTGTTTTGCATTCACTTTTAATTTGGCACAGCCTCTACTCCAGTATAAACTTTGGCGATGCCCAGGCTCCTTCCTGGTGCTACTGCTTGACACTTGGAGGAAATGCCTCTATAATCCCCCCCGGGAGGACTTTCTTTGATGTGGCAGCTACTTGATGCTAGGTCTTCCCAGTGCCCCTGGTTCAGAAGCTTCTGATCTTTTTCAGCGCAAGTCACAGAGGCAAGGCGCCACCAGGGGCGCCTCCTTCACCTTCAGCACATCCTGTGCCTAATTAGGGAAACTCGAGGATTTCCCTTAGGGAATCCAACCGCATCTTTCCATGATGCACAAGCCTTCACCACGGTGGCCCCTTTCTTCTTCATGTGGCTACCACACTAACCCTGGACTCCCAGAGCGCTACTGATGCAAATGATGCTGATCCTCAAAGTTCAAGTGAAGCCCAAATTTAGGAGGTCATCCTCCGCAGACATAGAGAACAGACTTATGGACACATGGGGTGGGGAAGAAGAAGAGGGTGGGATGTATGGAGAGAGTAACATGGAAACCTACATTACCATATGTAAACTAGATAGCTGATGGGAATTTGCCGTATGACTCAGGGAGCTCAGACTGGGGTAGGGGTAGATTGTACCTAGGGGTAGAATGGAGAGAAAGGTGGGAGGGAGGCTCCAGGGGGAGGGGACATAGGAATACCTATGGCTGATTCATGCCGATGTTTGGCAGAAACCGAAACAATACTGCGAAGCAATTATCCATCAATTAAAAATAAATAAACTTAATTATGAGAAAAGGAGGTCATCCTCTTCCACGTGGCCTGTCCGTGCACCCAAGTCTTACTCCTCCAGGTAAATGTGTAAGATGTCATTAGAATCCCTTTATGTCACTTGTGGTATGAGTGCCCTTTCCTAGAAAGAGTTATAAGTTGAACCCTTGGTATATTTCTCAGTCTAATACTTTCTATCCTATGTCTACCCACACTTTCTCAGTCTCCCAAGGTTGTATTGGGCCATTTCCTAGTTTTCAGTTCTCCTGGCCACTCCTTCTCTTTGTTATTTCTCGAATGAGGATTTGGCCAGAAGTGGAGTAGAGAGTTTAAAAAGAGTTTAAGAGGAGATATATGTGTGTGCTCACCTTAACGTCTAATTGAAACATTTAATCTTACTTGATGAACCTTACTTCTCTTGTGTGGGCACCGTTTTTGTCTTAAGCTGACAGTATATGGAGGTGAACACCTGTGCAGGGTGTATGGCCTAAGGCAACAATATTCAGTGTCATCAGATGATTACGGAGTCAGATAAGATTACTCTCCCAATATGCAGACTTCCTGAACAAGCACAAAACCTACCAAACTTAGAAAAAGGAAAAAAAACAATCCTACTTGGATCCATTTAGGCAATTAAATATCTTTTTACTTTCCTTTGGAACCATACATCTAGATAGCCTATGAATCAAATATTTAAAGATTTGAAAGTAAACAGCGGGGCTTCCCTGGTGGATCAGTGGTACAGAGTCTGCCTGCCAGTGCGGGAGGTGCAGGTTCGATCCTTGGTTCTGGAGGGTCCCACATGCTGCAGAGCAACGGGGCCTGTGCACCGGCGACTGAGTCTGTGCTCTAGAGCCTGGAAGCCACAGCTACCGAAGCCCAGCACCCAAAGCCTATGATCCGCAGCAAGAGACGCCCCCACAGTGAGAAGCATGTACGAGGCAACTGGAGAGTAGCCCCGACTCTCCACAGCTAGAGAAAAAGCCCGCTCAGCAACCAAGACCCAGCACATCCAAAAAGAAATAAATAAATACGTTTTTAAAAGTGAACTTCGGAACTAGCAATGACTTTAAAAGGGTTTAAAGACAACTAAAAGACTATTAAAATGAACACCAAGGTAAAAACTAAAATAACATGTTACTGGGGATTTTTACACTCCTCCTGTGTTGTTGCTTTTCTGGTAGGTGACAGAGGGGTGGAGAGTTCAACTAATCTTCATTGTTTTCAGGAGTCAAGTTTTCCCTACAATTAGCAAGCATGTGTGACTTTAATAAATATAGAACAAGGAGGAAAATGAGGATGAGGGAACCTGTTATTCACCTAACATGATAACCACATTGCTCATTACATTAAGAGGAGATATATTTTCATCTATTTCAAGGCTAAATATTCAGCCTGATGTTACACCCCCTCCTTTCCTGTTGTGTTTGGGAAAAGTGGAGTACGACATTTGGGACCCAGGGGGCCAGGTCCCTTCTGAGTCTTTGGTCCATGTGATCTGGAAACTGGAGAGATGGCTAATCTGATGTAATAACAGAGAAGATGTGACCATGTACAAAACTGTACAAAGAATCACAGGCATTTTCACAAGAGACAGAACCACACTGGATGGTCCCATGCATAACTTTTCATCATAACTGTTTTCCATCTTTCTTTGGGCTCACCCATCTTATCAGATATTGAATGTAGGTGTGTAGATATGCAGTCTAGGAAAAAGAAGCTGACGATGGAATAAAGACAATGGTGGTGCTTTTTTTCATGTGATTGATAAAATGAGTGAGTACACAGGATTGGGGTTAGTGGTGAAAGTCTTGCATTTTATTTTCTCTAAAGTAAGGCTGAGAAAGCAAGTGTCCATCAACAGATGAATGGATAAAGGAAATGTGATATATATACTTTTATATATACATCCATGTGTATATATATATATATATAACTACTACCCAACCATATAAAAGAATGAAAATTTTCCATTTGCAGCCACATGGATGGACGTGGAGGGCATTGTGCTAAACGAAGTAAGTGAGACCAAGAAAGACAAACACTGTATGGTAGCACTTATATGTGGAATCTAAAAAATACAAGAAATTAGTGAATATAACAAAAAAAGAAGGAGGCTTAGATATCATCTTTATAAACTAGTGGTTACCAGTGGGGAGAGGGAAAAGAGGAGGGGTAAAACAAAGGAAGAAAATTAGGAGGTACAAGCTATTAGGCACACACACAAAAAAAAGCTACAAGGTTATAGTGTACAACACAAGGAATATAGCAAATATTTTATATCTATAAATGAAGTGTAACCTTTAACAATTGTGAATCACTGTATTACACCCGTGGCTTCCCAGGGGGCTCAGTGGTAAAAAATCCACCTGCCAAACAGGAGACACAGGTTCCATCCCTGGGTCAGGAAGATCCCCTGAAATAGGAAATAGCAACCCATTCCAGTGTTCTTGCCTGGAAAATTCCATGGACAGAAGAGCCTGACAGCCTGCAGTCCATGGGGGTCACAAAGAGTTGGACACAACTGAGTGAGCATGCATGCCAACTTATCTCATACTTACATCAACTATACTTTTTAAAAGTGGGCTGTGAAATATTTCCCTCTTATCTTAGAGTGTGTCCAAGAATCACACATGTCATGACATTCTATCCTCATGTTCTGATTTTAACAATAAAAATCAGTGACATCTCATGTCATGAGATGATGACATGACATGATGTCATGTCATGATGATACTACCATTTCTGCTGAAATGTTCATCGTTGCTTTATTTAAAACCCTCCTTCCTTTAGAAAGGATCTGCTGCTGTGCTGTGTGGAAAATGGTGATCAACCCTTTCCTCTTCTCTGGACTGGGCTGTGGGAAGTTTGTGCTCCGAAGCAGTGGGGTCCTGTCCACCTCCTGTCATGCAGACAGCCCAAGTGATGATTATTTATTTACAACAGCTAATACAATTGGTGGTAACGACTTCATAGGCAGCCTCTAAGTGCAGGCGGGATGAAAAATTTACTAAATTGGAGAATAAAAATGCATAAGAAAATGTACAGAATCAATATTTCATGGCCTTTGCTTTACCTTGCTGTTCACAAATCTATTCCCGAGTTCGCATTAAAATTTAAAGCGACAGTCATGCGACAAGTTCAAACTCTGGGTTATTTCACGTTCGTTTAGCTTTAGAGGAGTTTTGCTGTTGTTTGTTTCATAAAGTCTTGAGGAGCTGAGGAGGGGGGACACTTAGGAAGCCACTTAGCCAGGTGACTCTGGTTTTGCTTTTTTTTTCCAAGCAGGAAGACAAAAATGGTATCTGGCATTCATAAAAAGGTCACTTTAGTCATTTGGCTTCTGAACTAAGCCTTAGCAATCTTTCTGTTCAATCTTGTACCAGATTTAAAAGATTATTTTTAAAACCTTTGAAAGTCAATTATTTTGTCAGAAATCAAACCTTTATTGACTTGCTACTATGAGCTAAGCACTAAGTAATATACATTAAACTTGATGGTCCTGGAGGAGAACCATACTCCCTACATTCTCCATGTTTCCATGAATCTATGAAACTGACACTATGCTGAATAAACAGCTAGAGGAACAGACATGCGATTGATGAGATCTGGATACTGAAGGCAGAACATCTTTTGTATGTGGTGTAAGTTTTGAGTAAATGCAGGCCGAAAGACTGCCGTGAATAGTTCCTTTCTCAATGCTTGACCAAAGATTTAAAGACACATTGGTCTAAAGGGGAAAGCAGTTCATGAAATCTACAAAATGTCACAGTTATATCCAATGAGTTTCTCATGTTTGTTTGCTTATTTGTTTATTTTGTTTGGACCAGTACACAAGGAATTTGGAACTTATTAATACAGCATTCATTTCACTACTTACGATTCATATTCCTAAACTATAACTTCTTATTTTGTCAAGATATGTGTTTGGATTGCACATGGGTATAACTGTAATGAGAAAAAGAAACAGTCTTTTGGCTAGAGAGAGAATCTTGAGGACCACCCAGAAACTGCTTCTCAATGAAGCGTTATTCTTCAGTGTCAAGTATGTGAAGATTGGTGAAGGGTTTTTGTCCATGAGATTATTTTACATATGGATGCCTTGCAACCTCCAAAGAAACTCAGCTCTGACCAGCGCACAATGAATATCACCAAGCAAGAGCACAAGATGGCCAGCAGCCTTTCTGCTTGGGTCTTAAATTATCTCTAATCCCTGTGGTCAAAAAGTATTAACTCTATGGTTTCAATGTCCCCCACGCCACATTTTTATTGTCTCCTAATCATGCCTGAAAACCGATGTTTCAGTGAAGGTTAGAAATCTGTTCAAAGATTTAGAGTGAGAGCACAGTAATCCCAGTGCAAGTTTTATCATTAATCATGTGTGCTTCCATTTAGAACTTAAGCCAGTGATAGGATGAAAAGGTGAGAGGTGGGATGCTAAGCCCACTGCAAAAGCACTGGAAATGCCTTTTGAAGTGCTTTACCCTATATAGATCCAAGTTGCTGCACAGACTCCAGTACTTTATAGTATGTGGCTGGTAGGAGACAGGAAATTGAGGGAGTGTCCAACTGAAGATCTATATTTTCTTAGCAAAAAAGGAAAATAAATGTATCTGCTTCAAGTGGAAGAGGTTAAAAGTGGACATTTCAGAGCCTTCCTCCTTACAGGGTAGTCTTGGGACCACCAGTTGGGAACTATTATTAGTGCAAATGCGAGCTTCCCAGGTGGTGCTAGTGGTAAAGAACCCACCTGCCAAAGCAGGAAACATAAGAGACATGAGTTCGATTCCTGGGTCAGGAAGATCCTCTGGAGGAGGGGATGGGAACCCACTCCAGTATTCTTGCCTGGGAAATCCCATGGACAGAGAAGCCTGGTGGGCTACCATCGATAGGGTCGCAAAGAGTTAGACACGACTGAAATGACTTAGCACACACATTAATACAAATACTGCTTGCTTGCCCAGCTCTGGATCAGAATCTACTTTTGATTTCTTTATCAACTAATTGTGGAATAAATCACATTAATTTAAACTGCAGAATTTAATGCATTTTTGCAGTCATCAATGCACATGAAACCACCTTGACAATCAAAACCCTAAAAAGTTCCATCACCCCCAAAAGATTATGCATCTTGGCGATCCTTCCTTCTTGTTGCCCTGTCCCCTAGTAATCACTTGTCTGAGTTTTTTTGTCATTGTAGATCAGTGGACATTTTATGTAAACAGAATCATATAGCATATGCTCCCCTTTGGGCCTGGCTTTTTTCACTGGGAAGAATGCTTTTGAGATTCACCATTGTAGTTGACCTTATTAGTTGCTCATGGAGTTCTATTCCATGATGTATATGTACTTTGTTTCTCCATTTACCAATTAATGGGTCTTTAAGTTGTTTCTAGATTTTTTAAATACTTATCTTTATTTATTGATTTGGCCTCACTGGGTCTTAGTTGCAGCTTGTGGGATCTAGTTCCCCAACTAGGGATCGAATAGGGACCCGCCCCCCAGCATTGGGGAGCACAGGGTCTTAGCCACTGGACCACCAGGGGCATCATTGTTTCCCAATTTTGACTACTTTGAATAAAGCCACTACAAACATTCATTGTTAAGCTTTTGTGAAAACATTTCTTTGGAGTAAATACCTGAGACTGAAACAGCTGGATCATAAGCCATGCGTATGCTTAACTTTTTAAGCAAATACCAGTTTTCCAAAATGGTATTACCATTCTACATACCCACGAGGAGTGTATGTGAGGTGGGGTTGAACCACACCCTCAGAAACACTTGTATTTTTCTTCTTCTCATTAATTTTCATGATTCCAGTGCTGTGTGGTAGTACCTCTTTGGGGTTTGCCTTTTCCTGCTCACTAATGAAGACAGAATCTACACTTTGACAAGATCCATACCCTTTGTTTTACATACACAGTACAGTTTGAGTAACATTGACGTAGAGAACTTGGACAGAGAAACTTCAGTATCAGTGTTGGTGGAGGCCAGGGACGATGATAAACTCAGTGATGTGTGATGAGCATACGTTAGTGGCAACTCCAGTCTGCATGGTTGGGTACTTTCTACAGCAGCATAAGAACTGCTGTAGTGTAAAATTGGCAGGATTTGCCTGGCTGTCCAGTGGTTTAGAATTCACTTTCCAATGCAGCGGACACAGGTTCCATCCCTGGTCAGGGAGCTAAGATCCTACATGCTGCAGGGCAACTAAGCCCATGTGCTGCAACTACTGAACTCGCCTGCCACAACCAGAGAAACCTGTGTACTACACCAAAGATCTGTGTGCTGCAACTAAGACCCAATGCAGCCAAATGAATAAATTAAAAAAAAAAAAAATAGCTAGAACTGTCATGTGGTATGCATCTGTAATTGATCATTTACTTCTTAAAGTCACATTTTCCTTCTTACTTGGGAAAACAGAGACAGGTTCAAGAGCAAGAAAACTAAATTTTTTCATAAATCTATGATACAATCTTTTCACCTATAACTTTGATGCTATTTTAACTTCCTATTGCTGTTATAACAAATTACCACCCACTAACTTATTATCTTGGTCTTCCCTGGTGGCTCAGATGGTAATGAATCTGTCTGCAATGTAGGAGACCCAAGTTCAATCCCTGGGTCTGAAGATTCACTGGAGAAAGGAATAGCAACGCTCCAGTATTCTTGCCTGGAGAATTCCGTGGACAGAGGAGCCTGGTGGGCTCAGTCCATGCCGTCACAGAGAGTCGGACATGACTGAGCAACTAATAGTTTCCCTTGTACTTTCAACTTATTATCTTATTTTCTGGAGGTCAAAAGTCTGAAAATAAGCCTGATGGGGAGAAAGTCAAGATGTTGGTAGGATTGAGTTCCTCCTGATGACTCCAGGGCAGAACCATAACTTGTTTTTCCAGCTTCAAGAGGTTGCCCACATTCCTTAGTTCACGGTCACCTTCTAGCAATGGCATCACACTAGTCTCTACTCTCATCTCTGTCATATCTCCTTCTTTGATTTTGACTGTCCTGTGTTTTTCCTTACATTGATAAGGACCCCTGTCCTTATACACTGGGACCCCTGTCCTTATACACTGTCATATCTCCTTCTTTGATTTTGACTGCCCTATGTTCTTCCTTTCATTGATAAGGACCCCTGTGATTACACTGGGCTCACCCAGATTATCCAGGATAATCTCCCATCTCAAGGTCTTTAATTGATTACATCTGCAAAGCCCCTTCTGACATGTAAGGTAATACATTCACAGGTTTCAGAGGTTACAATGTGGACATTTGGGGGTCATTATTCTACCTATTGGGCTTCCCAGGTGGCGCAGTGGTAAAGAACCCACCTGCCAATGCAGGAAACACAAGCAATGTGGGTTTGATCCCTGGGTTGGGAAGGTCCCCTAGAGGAGGGCATGGCAACCTACTCCACTGTTCTTGCCTGAAGGGTCTCATGAATAGAGGAACCTGGTGGGCTACCGTCCATAGGGTCGTAAAAAGTCGGACAGGACTGAGTGACAGACACATACATACATTCTGCCTATCACACACGCATTTCCTTCCAAGCACTTTTTTCTACCTATTATGACAGTATTTAAATAGATATTAAGTCAGAATGATTAAAAAATCCTCCTTCTCCTTCCTTATAATAGAAGAGCCATTTTTATGGGTAGAGAGGAAGGCTGAAGAAGCTAAAAGTCAATCGATCCACATGATAATAATAGCAATAATAACAACAGTAAACAACTGTTCAGTTAAGACAAAGCTCTATGAAATTCACATATACTCACTAATTTAATCTTCAGAACATCTCTACATGCTCTGAATTTTCCCCATATGATAAGCAATGGAATATTTTCCCTAGTATCCCAGCAAACATAATAGAGGCCCATATTGCTGGTCAATACGTGTGGAGTTAGCTGTAGCTTCGTCTCTTTTTGTTTTCCCTTTGATACTTTGCTGACATGAGCCTCAAGGTGAAAGAAGAGAGGCCTAGTTGAACTCAGGGATCCACTCTGGTTATTGTCTCTGCTGGTTTTGATTTGCTTCCCTTTTTTTTTTTTCTTTTCATGCCCACAACATGAGCATTTTCCTGTAATAAAAATATTTTTCAAAAACGTGACTTGAATGGCTGCCTAACATTTGTCATCCGAATGCCTCATAACTGTTTATGTAAGCAACAGTAATTGTGCCGGGGCCGGGATGAATGGCCTCATCAAAGAGCAGGCTGTCCTTGCAAATCGGGGTGGGACTGCCCCCCCCCCCGCCCCGTGCCCAGTTGAGAGAGCCCCCCTCCTCCTCCTCCGGCCTTGCGGTGTGTTTGGAGCAGGGTGTTTCCTGAAGAGGGGGCTTGGGGAGAAGTAATGATTGACATGCAGCAGCTACTGCTTCATCTCTGCATCTCTGGGGCAATAAAATGGGCTTTTCCCCTCTCAAGGTTGAGATGTGAAGGTTGTATGCAGTGTCCACGTTGTTAGAAAAGGCACACAGGCTCTTTGCATGGGACTCGTCCAAGCCTCAGGACACTTATAACTGAACCAACTTCCCTTGGGAAGGAAAAGGGTCAAATGAGTAGTCCCAAACCAGACATTCTCAGAAACAGAAATAAAGTCACCTGGCCACCAATCATATTTGCAAGCTCTTGCATGCTCTCAATAAACCATCTTTCTTCATCATCATACGAACCTCTTGAGGGAGAAACTGTCCCTATTTTACAAACAAGGAAACTGAGACTCAGAAGTTGTTGCCTAAAAGCTCACCTGGTATGTAGATGGCAAGTTGAGCCTCACGTTCAAGTCTAACTGATCCCAAATTCCACACCCTTGACCTTGGGTCTGGTGCCACCTGCATCAGGGCCTAGTCTGAAAGACATGCATGTGTAATTTACAATCTGCTCGAGGGGACTGCTCAGAGCCCTGTGTTACTCAGGTCAGGGCTCCCCACTCCTTCCCACCATCCTCCGAAAAGCCTCTTCCACAAGCTGCTTCTTCACTCTCCACGCCGCCTCCACCAGGCAAGAGCATCTTCCTAGAGTGGAAGGGCAGTCCAAAACAGCCACATGAACATCTGCCGCTAGCCCTTCCACCCCACAGGGTGCTGTCAGATGTCAAAGCCTGGCTGAGCACACCTGGGCTTTGCCCTGTTCCCGCAGAGGGACGAAGACAACCCTGAAGGACTAGACCCCAGGCCAGGCCTCTTCCACTTTCCCCATCTCTATTGGGGTCCTGTCCAGCCTGGTTTTAGGTTTTTGTGCACCAGACCAATCACAGCCACACTCCCATCCACTCGTGGTTTGAGTCTATTAACACACATTCTGCTTCAGTATTTAGAAATGGTTTGCAGAATAGGTAAAAAAAAATAGCAGGTATTTTGTAGTTAACATTTTTAAAGCACTCCCTTAATTTTCCAAGTAAAAATCTTTATTACTCACATGTTCTCTAGCTGTATGCATTTCAATACTTTTTTTTTTATTTTCAGAATTGACTATAAATTGTATTCTTTATGACTAGATATGGTAGCCAACACTCATTAAGAAGGTTGGAGTGTATCTTATCTGTATCATAAATAGGACAAGAAAAAAATCCAGTATCATTACACTAGAAGTCTAGAGTGCCAAGATCTTAGGAAAAAGTGGTAATCACTTATTACTTATTATAATTCATTAAGCTAGTAGGAAATATTTAGATACTTAATTGGCATTTAACAAGATAGCTATAGAGAGTAAATGAGACATTAAATTCTCTTCTTAAATGCCCATTAGGTTTGCTTTAGAAATTAGTTGATATCTAATTCATCTGCTATCAACTGTTTTACCCTTTGCCAGCTGAGAAGTTCAACATATTCATGATAAATAGAGGCAAGAGAAAAGGGGACTTGACTTGCTGAGTTCTGTGTCAGCCTAATTTAAAAGGCAAAGGTCTTCATTGTCCCATCAAAGGAGCATCATCACTGGGTTTAGAGGGAGAGGGTTTCTAACCACAGGCCCAACTGGACCTGTCCAAACCCTCAGCATCAAAGGCCCATAAGAGGATGGTGAACAAGGGACTTCCCTGATGGTCCAGTGGCTAAGACTTGTCTGTGAAGTATCAGATAGTAAATGTCTAAGGGTCTGTGAGCCTTTTTTCTTTCTGTTGCATTAATACAACTCTGTTGCAAAAGCAGTCATAGAAAACATGAAAATGAGCACACATGGCTGGATTGGGCCCTTGGTCACAATTTGTCAATCCCTGCTCTAGACCTAGACAGCATATTAAAAATCAGAGGCATTACTTTCCCAACAAAGGTCTGTCTAGTTAAACCTATGGTTTTTCCAGTTGTCATGTATGGACGTTAGAGTTGGACTATAAAGAAAGCTGAGCACCGAAGCACTGATGCTTTTGAACTGTGATGTTGGAGAAGACTCTTGAGAGTCCCTTGGACTGCAAGGAGACTTAACCAGTCCATCTTAAAGGAAATCAGCCCTGAATATTCATTGGAAGGACTGATGCTGAAGCTGAAACTCCAATACTTTCACCACCTGATACAAAGAACTGACTCATTTGAAAAGACCCTGATGCTGAGAAAGACTGAAGACAGGAGGAGAAGGGGAAGACAGAGGATGAGATGGTTGGATGGCATCACCGACTCAATGGACATGAGTTTGAGTAAGCTCTGGGAGTTGGTGATGGATAGGGAAGCCTAGTGTGCTGCAGTCCATGGGGTCGGATAGAGTCAGACACAACTGAGCAACTGAACTGAACTGCACTGCTCCAGACTAATACGAATGAATCTTTAATAATTATTTCTGTTGAAGGAAACAGAAAAGAGAAGAATTGAGTGTATCATTATGAACAAGAAACAAATTTTGGAATGGATTGACAACTGTGATATTCCTGAAAGGATCTAGTGTAGGGTAAGGCAAGAGATACTGCAACATTTAAGGAAGTTCTCACGCTCAGAAACTTGAACTTGGGCAAACCCAGGCACTCTGGTGTATGTTTAAGTCTATTGCTTGATTGAATCCCTATAACCATGAAAAACTCATGAAAAAGTAAAATGAATAGTGAAGTGAATGTTATCATCCAGGTGGTGCAGTGGTAAAGAATCTTCCTGCAATGCAGGAGACCCAGGTTCGATCCCTGGGTCAGAAAGATCCCCTGGAGGTGGAAATGGCAGCCTATTCCAGTGTTCTTGACTGGAAACTTCTGTGGACAGAGGAGCCTGGAGGGCTACATATGGTCCATGGCATCACAAAGAACCAGATACAACTAAGCAGCTGAGCACTATTACTATGCTACCACCAAGCCCTTTTTCAGTTGAGGAATTTGAGGTTCAGAAAGGTCGAGTGGCTTGCTCACCGACACCCACTTGCTGATGGCTGCACCTGGGAGGGCGTAACCTTGAGGACGCAGCCCTCTGCAGTGGACCCAGATGCTGATATGGATCTCTGCCGACCGCATTCCTGTCCTTCCTTGGAGGAATCTGGATGATGCATCTCTATGTGGTCTACCACACCTGCCCTAGAGGATAAGCCACAAGAGGACAAAACTATGTCTGATTCTGCCCACCACTGCATGCACGGTCCCTGCCAGAGAATGGGCCATTTAGGAGGCACTCAGAAATCTTTGTGGTTAGTTAATTACTCAAAGCAAAAGACCTAAACGCATACTGCCTTCATGAATTCTTCTACATGGAGACTTCCACTGGTCTTTTCTAGATGTGAGATGGCAGGGATTCCCCCTTCAGAAAATCAATTACAGAAATTTAAGATAGAAATATGCATGTTATAGGGAAGTGTAGAGGGCTTCCCAGGCGGCTCAGTGGTAAAATGTCTGCTTGCCAAGCAGGAAACTCGGGTTCATTCCCTGGGTCTGGAAGATCCCCTGGAGAAGTAAACGGCAAACCACTCCAGTATCCTTGCCTGGGAAACCCCATGGACAGAGGAGCCTGGTGGGCTGCAATCCACGGGGTTGCAAGAGTCAGACAAGACTGAGGAACTAAATAGCAACAGCAGGGAAGCATGGCACAGGGACACTTAGGCCTGAATGGAAGCTTGAGGTAGGTGTCCTGTGGAAAACTCTTGGAGTAGGTGGATTTTGTGTTGAGTCTGAAGAGATCATTTGAAATGGAAATGTGGAGGTGAGCAGATGTGAGTGAAAAGGTGGTGAAAGAAAAGGTGAAAGAAGGGACTTCCCTAGTGGTCCACTGGCTAAGACTCAGCTCCCAATGCAGGGGGCCTGGGTTCGATCACTGGTTGGGGAACTAGATCCCACATGCCGCAACTGAAAAAGAACTCTCATGCTGCAACTAAGACCCGGCCCAGCCAAATAAATAATTTAAAAAACAAACAGTTATATTTAAAAAAGAAAAGATGAAAGTAACTCTGGCTTGAGCAGGGAGGTAGTTAATGGCATCATTTACCAGCAACCACTGACAATGGGCAAGTTCATTGTTGCTCATGTTCGGTTAGAATGCGGCATCCAATAAACAGATGTGTGTGTGTGTGCGTGGAGCTCAGAGGTGAGATCCAGAGCAAAATCATCGAGCAAGGGCTAGCACTTCCCTTCCATTTCTCCAGTTGAGAAAAAAAAAAAAAAAAAGCAGACCACAGAGGACAACCCAACATGCTCAGTATTTAGGGGTCTATTATTCTAGGAGTTCTCAGTTACAGGTGACTGGAGAAACTCAATTTGAACTAACACAGCAACAAAACACTACTGCTTCTTGTCCCTCATTTCTGAACATCGGCCTCTTGCCTCTTCCCTGCACAGACGCCTGCAAAATATCAGTGAGACTCTTAGCGTTCGCACACTGACAGTTTGCGACTAGTGACTAGAGAGGAAAAGTTTTCTCCTGTCAATTCAAGTTAGAAACGTCCAGGGAATGACTCTGAAGACGAATCACAAGCTGTCTTCGAACTGATTGCTGTGGCTGTGAAGATAGGGGAGAACCAGGACTGACCCAGCCTGGGCCATGTGTCCCTATTACCAAAGCGGTGGCTTCAGTCTCTCGAGCGAGGGGAAGAGGGTGCTGGATGGACAAAAAGCACATGCATCACAAGGATGGAGAAAAGATACAGGCGGAGAAGAAGGATGTAAACACAGGAGAATAATGTCTAGCAGCCGGGTGAGTCTCAAAGACAGTTAAATACATACTCACACAAATCATACACACACACACACACACACACACACACACACACACACACAAACACACACACACACAAACTATAAAACAAAGAGAAACACAGGGCTGTGTTATGACTAGAGGGGTGTATTAGTTCCCCATGGCTACTAGAGCAAATTAACACAAACCTGTTGCCTTAAACAAAAGCAATTTATCCCCTAACAGTTCAGAATCCAAAATCAGGTCTTGATAGACTGTGTTCTCTCCAAAGGCTCTAGGGAAGACTCTTCTCCTAACTCTTTTAGTTTCTGGGGGCCCCACGCCTTCCTGGGTTTGTGGTAGGATCATGCCACCCTCTGTTTTTATCTTCACTTCGCCTTCTTTGTGTATCTCTTTGTCTCAAATCTCCCTCTGCCTTTCTCTTAGAAGGAAAGACATCTGCCATCAGATTTGGGGTGTACCCTAAATCCAGGGTGAGCTTACATCAACTTAATTATATTAATTATATCTGCAAAGGCCCTTTTTCCAAATAGGGTGACAAACATGGGTTCCTGGGGTTAGTGCTTGGACATATCTTTGGGGACCCACCATTCAACTCACCATATGTAAGACAAATCTATGAAGCAGACTGGGCACAAAAATATAGGGAGTGGTGGAGACTGTGGCTTATTAGAGAGTATGTGTCCCATCCAAAGCCAATCATGCTAACTCTGTGTGGCCAAATAAAACACATCCAGCATCAAGATATGGTCCATGGTTGCCCCATTTGGAACCCAGGGCAATCCTGGATGCTTCTTTTCACAGGTGATGCCCTCATAGTTAAAGTCACAGTAAACCCCTGAAATGCCAATCACAGTTGTAATGGTAGCTAAAGATGCTGGATTTTTCTTAAAGTCTGAAGTTCAGCTCAAAATGCTGAACAAGTAATTCACCATCCACTCCTTGCTTGGGAGAAACTAGAAAAAAGACCCTATCCTCTATGCAGAGTGACAGATGGAGTAAGTTCTGCACACATCACAAACCTGATTCAAACAAACAAAGCTCACTAGAGTGGCCTGAGTCAGGGCTCAGAACTGAGTTTTAGAGTTTCCTTTTCTGGCTGAGTTCGGGGGGGTGGTGGTGGGGGTGCGGAGGCGCATCCTGGACCTGACTACCTGCCTCAATGTGGAAAGGAGTGATATGAGATCTTGTGTTTGACACTCAAAAAATAGTGAGTTCCTGCGGCTTCCCTGGTGGCTCAGTGATAAAGAATCTGCCTGCCAACGCAGGAGACATGGGTCTGATCCCTGGTCTGGAAGTATTTCACATGCCACAGGACAACTAAATCTGTGTGCCCCGACTGCTGAGCCCGTGTACTAGAGCCTATAAACCACAACTATTGAGCCCGTGTGCCGCAGTGACTGAAGTCTGCGCGACCTGGAGCCCATGCTCCAGCCCACTCAGGAGAAGCCCCTGCAGTGAGAAGCCCCCACACTGTAACTAGAGAGTAGCCCCCACTTACCACAACCAAAGCCTGCATGCAGCAACGAAGACCCAGCATATCCCAAAATAAATAAACAAATAAATAAAATTGTGTTTTACAAAATAGTTCCTAGGCCCTGGAGCATCTTCTCCGTGTGTCTTTCTGTCTCAAATCACCCTCTTCCTAAGCCTCTGATTAGTAACAAACACTTGATACCAGTCATTTTTCTTGTAGAGAAACCCTTAAAAAGATACACACAATCCATGCGATGTGGAGAAGAGGGAGCTGGTTAACAATTCAGAATCAAAGGAAGCTTTTTAAAAAAAATTTTATTAGAGGATAGTTGATTTAACAGTGGTGTGTTAGTTTCAACTGTACAGCAAAGTGAATCAGTTAAACATATCCATATATCTACTCTTCTGTAGATTCTATCCCCATAGAGGCCATTACAGAGTCCTGAGTAGCATTCCCTATGCTATAGGCTCTTATTAATTATCTATTTCATATACAGCAGTGTGTATAGAGGAAGCTCGAAGAGATTCTACAAAAATTAGCAGAGGAGGTCACCCATCCAAGAGAAAATGCTCCAAGGGGGAGTGAATCAAGATTGAGAAATCCAGGAGGGACAGAGGTTCATTAGCATTTGATGTAAGTCTTGTCAGGGACCAGAGGATCCGGAACACTGGGTTACTCATCTGGTGGCAGGTGGGTGTCCGAGCTGGGCTGTGGACCACACCGTCTGTACCCAGGCAGCTGCAGCCTTCCTCTATGGCAAACGCAGAGCCAGTGTGTGGTGTGATAAAGCGTCAGTGACAAATCCAGTGCAGTCAGGTGGGAAATCCCTCCTGAGTAATAACACCTCCTCATCCCTTGCCCCGACCTCCTCCCTTGCTGAATGCCTGATGCAGAGAACTTCAGTGCTGAGCTCTGCACAGGTGAGCCTTTGAAAGTCTTTTCTCCCAGAGCCCCAGGGCACTGAGAGGGTTAATCTTGCCATGTCAAGATTCTCCTCAGATGCCGGCCCAACTCAGCATCAATTTGACACAGATTTCTTTGGGGGAATCTGGGTTAATCTTTCTGGGCGGGCTGTCCATTTGACGGACGGAAACCGTTCTGGAATTCACCGCTACACCTCCCACGTGTCTCCCCGACTCGCCCTGTCTCTGGATGAAAAATTCAAAAGGGCAATTAAATTTAAAAAAAGCAATCTGATGTTTACAGGCCCTCATAGGTAATTTATAAATGCTGTATTCCAGGGCCAGTTTTGCTTAAAGAATTGAATTTGGAGAGAGACTTCGGGTGGGAAAGCAGGATCTGTCTCAGATGCCCACTGGAGATGAATTGAAAAATACAACAGGCCTGGCTGACATCAGTGGCTGGCGCAGGAGTGGCTGTCCAGTTTCCTAAGGATCTGTCTGTGCACGTGAGTACACAGACTACCTATGCAAAGGATGCTTTACTCTCAGTACCTGCTTTTATGTCTGTGTGCTAGATAAATCATGGAGGCATGAATACACGATTCCAAAGATGCTAGGCTAAACGCAATGTGTTCTCCCTAATTAGATTTTGGAACAGAAAGATAGACAACAGTGAAAAAGCTGGTGAAATCCAAATAAAGTGGGCAGCTTTGTTATTAATGATGCACCAACTTTAGCTTCAAAGTTTGGACAGAAGTACCCTAGCTATGGGCTTCTCTGGTGGCACATTGGCAAAGAATCCACCTGCTAATGCAAGAGATGCAGGAGACACAGGTTTGATCCCTGGGTCGGGAAGATCACTTGGAGGAGGAAATGGCAACACGCTCCAGGATTCTTGCCTGGGAAATCCTATGGACAAAGGAGTCTGGGGGGCTACCGTACATGGGGTCATAAAAGAATAGAACACAACTTAGCTAGTAAACAACAGCACCCTGATTCTATAAGATGTTAGCCTTAGGAAAAGCCATGCAAAAACTCTCTGGCCTTTGTCTTTGCTACTTTGCTATAAACCTAAAAACATTCCAAAGTGAAAGTTTCATTAAAAAATGCTAGAGGTCCTCAGTTTAATATTTCTAAACTATTCTTTGATCTGAAGAGCTGAAAAGTAACTATTTACACTTCCCAAGGGGTGCTAGTGGTAAAGAACCTGCCTGCCAATGCCGGAGATAAGAGACACAGGTTCAATCCCTAGATAATAGAGATCCCCTGGAGTAGGAAATGGCAACCTGCTCCAGTATTCTTGCCTGGAAAATTCTATGCATAGAGAAGCCTGGTGGGCTACAGTCCACGGGACCGCAAAGAGTCAGATGTGACCAAGTGACTAAGCACACATGTGCAAACTTACAACCACCTCCTCATGTAAGGAGAGCAGACTTGATTCCTTTTATTCTCTCTCATGGCCACTTATGTGCTTCACAATTTTTAGTTACTTTATTAATCTGTTAACCAATTTTCCATCTATTTCTCCCAGTGGGATGAAAGTGTCCAGAGAAGATAGCACATGACTATGTCATCTTATCTCAGTATCCCTGCTTCCTCATGGGGAACCTGCTGCAGAGTATGCAGTAATAAAATCTTCAAAGTCTAAGAATGGAAGTTTCTGCATTTCGTTTTCCTTCCCTTCTTCTAGGATCACCCCCTTCTGGAATCAGTGGCTCAGGCAACTTTTTAAACAGCCACCAAGCAGCACTGAGCCTCAAGAGGAGAGTGTGACGTCTCCTTTCCTAGAAGGGACGAGCTCCATGAGGAGAAGAGCACACATGCTTTCTTCCTGCCCGGAACATAGCTGATTCTTAGTAAACATTTTGGAATTGGATGTCAGAGAAATGTCGAACACAGAAAAACACAGGGATGGGGCTGCAAGATGCCAAGGGAACTGAAGGAGGAATCTGGATGGAGGAGGTGGGGACAGAGAGAAACAGCTTTGGGGTACTGGGGGAGAAACTTTGAGCATTAGTTTTCCAAAAGGAAAGAAAAGAAAAACAAAGCAAGACACAGGAGTTGAGAGGATTCCAATCAGTGGTCAGGAAGGAGTACCTAGAATGCCTACTGGTTGCCTCACTCCAGATGGAACATGGAACGCTCATGCCTTCTCTACTGCACCCTCTCTGATCTTCCATCACTCTTGCCTCAGAGAAGGAACCATCAAGCAGCCTCTCAAGGTCCTTCCCTGTGGTTGTCAACTAATCTCCTCTCCAGTTCTTCCATTGCTACTCAGACAGAACATGACCCTGTGGTCCCTCCCCCAGGTCTTCTGTCTGCCTTTTGTCTGCGGAAAAACTTTAGCCAAAGGATAAACTTAAGTGGGTTTTTTTTTCCTGTTTTGGTTTGGTTGTTTTTGTTTTATTTTTAGCCTCCCCACCTTCTCCACCTGCAATGGAAGTGCAGAGTTTTAACCACTGGACCACCAGGGAAGTCCAACCAGAGAGTTAGTTTAATCAAAGACGTTAGAAAATGAAGAAGCAAAGGAAAACAGTCAAGCAAGATCAAATAATAATAGTTTAGTCATTAAACAAAATCAAGGACGTTTTGCTCCTCCTCAAGGGCCTAGAAATAATATTCTGAGCCGTGTCCTGTTTTGTAGATATCGAAGCATCCTCCGGGTAGAAGTTAATGACATGATGACCAGACTGTAGGCAAGACAAAGCTGCCGGTTCTAAAAACCTGGCCTCAAAGAAACGGAAACAGATGGACCCCGAACTGAAGACTAACTGTGCTTAAAACAGTCAAGATAATGCTGATGAGTCTGCTGCAGGACCAATTTCAAGATGACTGTCAGAGCTGACTTCTTTTTCTTCATGTAGCCCCCTCCCTCTGCCTATACATGCTCTCATTCACTGATTGTCATTGAAGGGGCAAGAGTTGGCCTTTGGACAGGATTCTGCCCCCCACCTACCCCTCTTTGCTGCCTGTGAAATAAAGCAAAGTTTCCTTCCAACCAACCTTGTTTCTTTCTCGGCTTTTGAGTGGCAAGCAGCCAGACCCCACTTTTAGTAACACTAATAATAAAGTAATTACAACAGCAAAATTTTACTAAGGATTCATTATGTAAAATTTTACATCCATTCATTATCTCACTTAATCTTTACAAGATCATTATGAAGCAAGAATGATTGCTAACCTAATTTTTTTAGATGAGGAAATTGACAATAGGGAAATTTAGTAACTTGCCTCAAGTCACCCAGCAAGTAAGTTGCCAATGACAGGCTTTGTGCCTAGGCTTCTGTAATTCCAAGGTCAGGGCTATTGTCACACAACTGATGACCAAGACCAAAGGATCAACTACCTGTTCCAAGAAGGTGGGGCCTGGATCTCTGTCCACCTCTCTAAGGAATCTCTTATCTGTGGTCTTACTGCCAATATCTTGATTCAATTCACCAGCATCCCTCACCTGAACCATTGTATGAGTGGTATGACTTCAGTCATATTCCTTCACCTTTTTGGGTTCCATTTTTCCCATCTGTAAAATGTCCTTGTTTGTTTGTTTTTTTTAATTTTTTCTAAATTAAAAAAAATTTTTTTTTGCCATATCATGCAGCACATGAGATCTTAGTTCCCCCATCCAGGGATCAAACGTGCCCCCTCCAGTAGAAGTGAAGAATCCTAACCACTGGACTACCAGGGAGTTCCATGTTTGATTTTTCTTGATTAGGCTTGCACATAATCTAAATCTTTTTAGTATTTCTTGAATTTGCTTTTTGTTTAAAAATAAAAAATATTTGTTATTTTTTTGGCTTCACCAGGTTTTAATAGGACCGTGTGGGATCTAGTTCTCTGACTGGGGATTGAACCGGGGACCTCTGCATTGGGAGAGCAGATTCTTAACCATTGGAGTACCAGGGAAGTCCCCTGAATTCTTTTTTCAAAACTCTTTTTTAAAATTTCTTTTCTTGAGCTACTTTCATGCTGATTTTGCTAACCTCCAAATAACTTCTCAAGTTGAATATTTCCTTTAATTCTTGATTATTGAATACTAATATGATTTTCTTATCTATGTAGTTTTGACTATATCCCATGAGATTTGAATGCACTAAGTCCATTGTTTTCTAAAGAGTTAATGCTAGCTTTTAACTCACTTGATTGAGAATTTTTCTTCCTCCACACTTTCCAAGTGGTTTTCACTTGTCTATTCTTTCAGTTTCTAGAATCTAGTGTACTCTGGTTAGAGAACAGGAACTGTCTAATTTCTACTCATGAGAATTTATTGAGGATTTCTTCATGGCTAAGGGCTTCACTGGTGGCTCAGATGGTAATCAGCCTGCAATGCAGAAGACACAGGTTCAGTTCCTGAGTCAGGAAGATCCCCTGAAGTAGGGAATGGCAACCCACTCCAGTCTTCTTGCCTAGAGAATTCTATGGACAAAGGAACCTGGCAGGCTACAGTCCATTGAGTCACAAAAAGTCAGACACAACTGAGCAACTAACAGTTTCACTTTCATGGCTAAGAATATGTTAAATTTTAGGATATTTCTGTAGATATTGGAAATAATTTTTTGTTATGCAACCTAATGTTAAACACTCCTATACTGAGCCTAATAAATTTTAATAGAAAATTCCATAAATAGACCTTTGTCTTCATGATCTATGAAAAAATGAAATTGCTTTGTTTCATATCTCAGGTAATTGTATTTAAAATTTTTTAGTTCATTTTTAATATTTTTATATCATTTGATAATGATATATATGAAATATAGTTAAATGAACTATGACAGCATAATTTGTGATCACACATTTTATCACATAAACTATCCATTATCCTATTCACTGTATTGTGCTTTAAATTATACTTTGGGTAACATCAGTTCTCTGTCTCTGCTTTCTGTTTGTTTGCATATGCCCGGAATACCTTTTCTAATACTTTGAGTTTTAATATTTATCAGTGAACATTTAGCTATAACTCCTGAAGGTGGCACAAAGTTGGGTTATTTTTTAATTCAATTCATCTTTTAGTGAAAGGATTTTACTAAGTCCTTTATCTTTCAGTAAAAGGATTTGAAACATTTGCATTTATTATAATAACTGATACATTTACTCTCTTATTGAGTGCTTCATTTCTGTTTCTTTGGGGAAAGGTAGAGAATGAGAAAGTACGTGAAATTTCAGAGTCCTAGCAGACGTTTGGGCTTCCCAGGTGGCTCAGTGGTGAAGAATCCGCCTGCCAATGTAGGAGCCACAGGAGATGTGGGTTAGCAAGTTGGATCCCTGGGTCCGGATCCCCTGAAGGAGGAAATGGCAACCCGCTCCAGTCTTCTTGCAGGGATGATCCCATGGACAGAGGACCTGGCGGGCTACAGGCCCTGGGGTCGCAGGGAGTTGGACACGGCTGAGTGACAGCACACCATGACGCACCAGATGTTTCGCTTACACAGTGACAGATCTGCCATGGCAAAAATTTCCCTTCCTTCAGTCTTTGGATTAGACAAACTTTTGGTCTCCTCTGTATTTACATGACCCTTGGGCTTACTTTATCAATTGAATGAGACCACCCATTAATAAGGGAAGCTCATTTAATATCTTATGGTGCTTTTAACTTTCCCCTGAAGATATATGAAAACATAAATAATTTGAGAATTAAACTGATCTATTACTGTTGAGTGAGAGAAATGATGGAAACCATAAATTGCTACTGAAGTATCTCATAAAATCAGAATGCTTCCGTTCATAAGGATACGACAACACTCACTAGAGGCCAGAAACTCATGAGGAAAAGATAGGGACCTTCTAGAATAAACATCTTCAAATTCAGGAAGAAAGCTGCCACCTTTGATGATATTTCCTGATAAAGTTGTCTCTAACACCATCATATGATTGATGAGAAAGCCTGTTGTGTAGAGAAAACCCATGTCAAAAGCACATCATCAAACAAGCACTGAATAAATGTGACCTAAATAAGTCCACATACAAACATGGACATGTTTGAGACAGTTTGAACAAGTTTACTTTCTCTTTTCCTCAGTCAGGTCCGAGTTTGATTGATGTAATCAATGTGTCATCACTTGTTGGCATAAAATAAATTTTATATTATTTGTTCCT
This sequence comes from Muntiacus reevesi, assembly GCF_963930625.1. NCBI lineage: Eukaryota > Metazoa > Chordata > Mammalia > Artiodactyla > Cervidae > Muntiacus > Muntiacus reevesi. Next base: position 66,519,238 of record NC_089250.1, on the reverse strand, counting down.
TGATTTTGCCAAGTACACATATATTATAACCATAGTAAAAAAAAATTATGTTTAACTCTGTATTTTGCAGTTTTAGCTGTTTTCTTCCAATTCTTTAACACCATGATTTTTTATTCTTGGATTTGGGAGCTTTTCTTTCTTCTTGTTTTGTAGCTTTTCTTTGCTGTGTGGAATCTTCTCTACAAGGTTATTTAAATGAGAATTTTTCCTTTTAAATGAGCGTTGACTTTCTGAGGATCTGCCTTTCTGAAAATGGATTTCTCTAGCTCTAACCCAGGCATATCCATTTTATCTAAGTAAAATTTGTTAAATCTCAGTATTTTTTTTCCTCAAAACTCTATAACCATTGTCTAAAGCATTTAGAGTTCCCCAGAAGATCTGAGACCATTCTGGTGTTTGTTCCTTTCTAAGTAATCTGTTTATTTTCATGCAAGAGGGCTTGTTGCAAAATTTATTTTAACTTTCAAATTCCAAATAAGTTCATAAGGCTACATCTCAGCATTGCTGCCTTTTCATTACGTTTTGATAATACTATCATGTTGAGTCAGTTCACCTAACAAAGACACTTTTTAAGACCTAAATTTTTTTTCTTTCCTTCCTTTATTTTGTCTCTTCTCTGTCTTTTCTTTCCATCCTCCTAGAATTCTCCTTGGATCTGTCCTCTTTTATCTCATCATTATTCTTTTATAATTTTTTCAAGATAGTTGCTTCATTCACTTTCCTCTGCTTTTGTCTAATGGAAATTCACTGCATGATGGATAGAAACATTAAAACAATGAAGCTGTTGTAGTGGTCAAAATCATTACATCTTGTTAAAAAAAAGATTAAATTTTTTTCTTCCAACATTTTTTCATGTCAGTATGATACAATTCTTTTGAATGGAATTACTGATTTCATATTAAACCCACAGTGTACACAATAATGGGCTTTGCATGCACAATAATGTTTTATATAATAATTATAAAGGCCCATTGGCTGAAATATTCTTAAAATTTTGTGCTTAAAAACATGAAGAATATGCAACAGAGTATATGTTACCTTCAAAGACTTAAATACCATCTGATCCTTTATATAAACAAGTGAGCTGACCCTTAATTTAGAACATTGTCACCATTACAGAAATATGTGTTGGATAGCGCTCTGAGTATCTAATGGGCTAATCGTGACTCAGTTTTAGTTTTAATTCAACAATCTTATATTTCATCTGTATCCATTCTTTACTAGTCTTATATTGTTTCCTGCCTCCTCACACTTTTTACGTGCACTATCCTCTAGAATATCATTGAAGACGCAAATTCTAACTTTTCTGAACTTTTCTTTTCTTAGAATAACTATTTAACACAGAGATGTTTTTTCTAATTCTTCAAATAAGTCCCTTTTTTTTGACATTAGGGCTTCCCAGGTGGCTCAGTCGTAAAGAATCCAACTGCCAGTGCAGGAGCCGCAGGAGATGTGGGTTAGCAAGTTTGATCCCTAGGTCAGGAGGATCGCCTGGAGGAGGAAATGGCAACCTGCTCCAGTATTATTGTCTGGAGGAATCCATGCACAGAAGTACCTGACAGACTATAGCCCATAGGGTCGCAAAGAGGTGGACACGACTTAGCAACTGAGAACTGAGCACTTTTTTTGACATTATCTAGCCTCTCCTATGCTTGAAGAACTTTCTCTCTGCTCACCCTGAGCACTAGGAGCCAAGATAGATTGGGAAAATGGTGTAGGCTCCTATCTGGCTCTTAGATTTACTTTTCATAAATACTGCCAGTTCAGAAACCCAGTAGCGTGGTGCAAGTGGAAATGGAGCCCAAGTTAGACACGTTTCATCACTTCACCATTAGGCTGAATAGTTTCCTTTATTTGAAAATGGCCAAAAGTTAGTTTCACATGGCCCACCCTCTTTGACAGCAATAGTTACACAACTGGGACTTGGCACTGGTGGTGCCAGTGTCCTTTGTCCAGCCTCCTTGCCAAGAATAAGTTTCTAATGCTTGGCATGACCACCCAGAGTGATTGGTGGGATTCAGACAAGCTTCCCCAAATATCCACAGTCTTCCCTTCCAATCATTCCTTGTTCATTGATAAAGTCACTCTACCAGATTCTTTTCTAGGTCCTGTTTTCGCAGACTCTTGCTTCACATGTGGGAGGCAACTGCTATGTATTTTCATCTTTCAATCCTTCCTCCTCTGAACTATGTCTAGCAGGAACTCTTTGATAATTCTGACATATAAATGGCACCTTTCCCTCACTTGCATTGCAGACATAACAATTTGTCGTTGCACCCCATTGGTAATTAATAGGACCATAGATACCGGAGTAAGCTGTTCAGGCTCACAATGTCATTTATCCATAAATCCCAATGTAGATTTCATATTTATAGTTTGGAAGAGTGTCATTTAGAAAAACGATGCTTACTCTCAACTATCCATATCTCTAGAAACCCTCGAGGTTCGAAACACCAGGATAGAAACCAGATAGCACCCACCTTCTGGCACAAGCTTAGCTCGATTCCAAGAAAAACTGCCCACAAGAAAACCAAAACCTTTAAACGAATAACAGATGTCGCGGATGTTATAAGAAGCATTGTGTTTTCCCAGTACCCAAATTTTTAGCTGAATTAGGGAAAGGAATCTGTCTTTCATCTGCATGTTTGACAGCGTGTAGATGAAACATCCATCGAAGACAGTAGGCATTAAACAAATACATGAGGGAAGATGTCTGGCTGCGCTGACTTGCTGAAAGACTGGGTTTTTCACTTCTCATCCAGATGTTTTGGCTTCGTGGAGGCACCGGCAGAGTCTGCCAAGCTGATGCATGATCTTTGAATGAAGGGTGATACATGAGCGCAGAGCATTATGCTGGCAAATGAGTACACGGGACCATTGTCTGTGAAATGAGGTCTCACCGGCTGCAACCAAGGCGTGTGACAGACCCGCCAGTCCACTTCCAACTGCTTCTGACAGACGAGCCCCGCATTTGCATGCATTGCCTTGTGACACATGCTGAAACTGTTAAGTTATTATTAGTACTGATAATGGAGTCTTCACCAGGAATGTATTCATATTTTTAATGTTGTCACTGCAGATTGTGTTGCTGTTGAGGAAAAAGTCTATCAGGCATAAATATTTATGCCTGAATGGATGTCAGACTCTTTCATCAGGAAGGGGATTGGTCTTAATTGAATCTTGGGGACAAATTTAGGCTGTAAATTTGGTAGGGCTTTTTCACTCCACGTGAGCAGGGCTTTCTCAAACTCCCCCCAGGATCCCAGAGACATGATCCACTGTTAGGTGAACAGGTAAGTTCTCTCTTAATGGGTCCTGGAAACTTAGCTGTGTTGGGAAGCGATTGCTTGGGAGAAGGCTGGGCAGGCGTTCATAGGACCAGATAAAGCGAATGCCACCCAGCTAGGGCTGGCCTCCCAAAGGCAATTTACAAATAGAGATTATTTCAAGCAGGCACTGGGCTGTAATTGCCATGAAAACAGGGCGTGCGTGCTAAGTCGCTTCTATCTTGTCCGACTCTTTGCAACCCCATGGACCACAACCTGTCAGGCTCCTCTGTCCAAGGGATTCTGCAGGTAAGAATACTGGACTGGGTTGCCATTTCCTCCTCTAGTGGATCTTCCCGACCCAGGGATCGAACCGGGTCTCCTGCTTTGTGATATTATAGGACCATCTTGTTTGGATATCTTGTCTAGATGCCCAAACAAGATGGTCCTATAAACAGTTGTGGATTAATAAATGCTGATGGTAAGAAGCTATGGTGGGGAAAATCCATAAAGCAGTTGACTCACTTTGCAGATGCGAAACATGTGTGTCAGGCCCTGTGATCTGCAGTGACAAACAGATTTAAAAGTTTCAGAGGCAAAGAAGACGTAACCCAGGCATTCAGCTGAGTCACAGCCCAGTGGAGTCTGGACAGAGGCGAAAGAACCCTGCTCAGCAGGGACAGAGGTTACCCAAGCTAAGTGAAGTCCAGGAAACCGGATTCTGAGACAAAGAACCGGGGCAGCGCTGGTGACAGGTGAGCGGGTGGGCCAATGTCGAGGGCAGGAGTCACAGGGGGGCTTTAAGCTGTCATAGGGTTCCCAGAAGAGTGCTTATTCCATAGCAGTAATGACAAAGTCCAAGAAAACTGCAGCTTAGTGAGACAGAAAAACAGGTCCATTTGATTTAATCACTTGAGGGTCGAAATGCCAACCGGGCCACTCTCTTCACTTAGCATCTTGGTTTCCTGACCTGTGCAATGGACAGAATACCCAGCTCAAAGAGTTACTCTGAAGATGAAAAGAAATCAAATATGTCATGCACTAGGCAAGAACACTGGAGCGGGTAACCATGCCCTCCTCCAGGGGATCTTCCGACCCAGGGATCGAACTTGTCGAACTCGTGTCTGTATGGCTCCTGCATCGGCAATGAGGTTCCTTACCACTAGCACCACCCAAGAAGCCTCTAGGCACTTAAGAAGTACTCAGTCAATACACACCTACATATTTTCCTGCTGATGGCACTGGGCTCCCCGTGTGATGTGCAGAACAGAGACTTCAATAACGGGTACCACTATTTCATTCAGGAATCAAGATAGAGGAGGAAAAGGCCCATGCTCTCCTCTGCATGCTCACAAGACATAGACTACCCAGCTTCTTATCAAGTGCCTTTTTGAATTGTTTTCTGTCTCATTCGAGATCATGTGACCTATCTGAGAGCCCTGATTTCTGTCCCCGTCACCAAGTGTAGCACTTGGGAGACGATGGTGCTTTGTAAAGCTTCCTTGCTTGAACGGCTGGAGAGATGGAGTCCTGAGTGGAGGTTGGGGGGGGGGGGGTGTGTGGGTAAGAAACAAAGAAGTGAATCCCAGAGAAAGAACTGGTCCCTGGTTCTAGTCAATCCAGGCTTCCTGAGAATGCTCTTCTGCTAAACCATCACACCTCAGTCCCCTCTAAAGAAAGCAGAGGGCAGCGTATTTGCTGAGGGGCCTGAAACTAGGCTAATGGGATCCATTTGAGGTCTAGGCCTTAGATGAGGGATCCTGGGTAAGAGGAACCAAGGTCTCCTTCCATCTGGGGGAAAACAACTTCCATGGTCCCCAATTTGTCATGTGACCAAAAATGCCACAGTCTACACCAGCCCCTAAATTGAGCCCTACATTTTCCCTTTCATTTATCACCACCCCCTCACTCTTTCTGTAAAACACTCTAAAAAAGATCTTCAGAAAGAAACTTAGGTTGTGCACTTTCAGACAAAAATAAAGCGAAGCACCAAAGACAAGACCCCCCCAAAGTCATGTTTGCAACTGACCTGGCCTTTGGGGGGCTGGCAGTTCCCAGACCAGGCCAGGCCAGGTGGCCAGCACCTCTGATGTCACAGTCCCACAGCTGCATTGTTCAGAGCTGGGCAAGGAAGAGCTGTGCGCTGTTTTCTTCTCATTTCTCAGCCCTTTGGGGCTCCCAGATGTTTTAATTACAGAGGAAAGGGAGCGGATGATTCCGCCCATATGTCTCCATTCTACACAAATAAATCTCCTCACCGTCCCACGTAGCTCTGTGGCGTTGCGATTGTCCCACCGAAACGGATGCTGTCGAGTCTAATCACCATCCTCAATCCTTCAGTGAGCGTGTTAATTCAGGGAACACCGGCTGGGACTGCTGTCCCAGGGAAATACTCAATCTAGAAACAATTAGACACCATCACAGCAAGAGGCTCCCCCTCCTCCGGGAAACTGGGCACTCTCCCAGCCTGAGCTCGGAGAAGCCCGCAGGGATTTGACTAGGATGAGCTGGGCAGGGTGGGCTCAGATCACAGGGCAATAATTTATAACTGGCACTCTGGCATCCCCCACAGCATGTAGGATGGCTTCCCAGGTGACTCAATGGTAAAGAATTCACCTACCAATGCAGCAGATGCAAGAGACTCAGGTTTGATCCCTAGGTCAGGAAGATCCCCTGGAGAAGGAAATGGCTACCAACTCCAGTATTCTTGCCTTGAGAATCCCATGGAAGAGGAGCCTGGTGGGCTACTGTCCATAGAGTCACAAAGAGTCAGACAAAATAAATAAATAAATAAACAAAGAGTCAGACAAGACTTAGCAACCGAGCATGCAGACATGCATGTAGCACATGGGCACTAGGTCATGATCTATGGCATGCCTGGCTGCAAAGATGTTTGCCCTTCTAAGAACTTTGGGAGGAAATTAAAGGTTCCCAAACATGTAGCCATAGTGTGTGTGTGTGTGTGCGCACGTGCATGCACACACACACACACACACACACACACACACACACACAGATTACAGTGAACTTTTCCAAGGAAATAGAAAAAGCTAGAATTCTGATTCTGTTTCACTAGATGCTAAATTTGCTTTTAATCAGAGCATTATCACACACACATTAAGAAGAACTAATCCAGGGAAATTCTATATGATTGGAGGTCACCAATAGAGTTTTCTGTTGGTCACCAATAGAGTTTTCTGTTGTTGTTGTTTAATAAACCCGTTATACCTAGAAGGAAATATAGAGGATATTCCAAAGGGACAAATGTGTTTGAAGTGTAACTCATATTGTAATGAAGCAAATGCACCCTCTGTGAGCATTTTTTTTCTTAGTGAGGACTGCTTCTGCTGCTAAGTCATTTCAGTCATGTCTGACTCTGTGATCCCATGAACTGCAGCCCACCAGGTTCCTCTGTCCATGTGATTCTCCAGGCAAGAATACTGACGTGGGCTGCCATTTCCTTCTCCTAAACATTTCTATTTATTTTGGGCTGCACCGAGTCTTTGTCTCTGTACATGGGCTTTCTCTATTTGTGGTCAGACGAGGCTTCTCTTGTTGCAGAGCAAGGGCTCTAGAATGCACAGGCTTCAGTGGTTGTGGTTCATGGGCTCAGTTGCCCCATGACATGTGGAATCTTCCCTGACCAGGGATTTAGCCCATGTCCCCTGCATTGGCAGGCAAGTTCTTAACCACTAGACCACCAGAGAAGTCCCAGTGAGCATCTTGATGTCTCAGCACAGAAGACACAGTAGGGTTGAAGATGTAACCTTCTTTGGAGACCTACAGCCCTTATCATTGTGTTCTGGGCCCGACTATCAGCCTTTTTCTGTCCTCCAGCTGCCAGAGATGAAACTTCCTTTATAGTTGTCAAGAAAGTCCTCTGATTTTCACTCTTTGTGTTATACTGGTGACTAATCACCTTCAGAATTTCAATTTTTTTGCTAATGCATCGATAATGCCAGTCATCCCAGTCTATTGTCCTTAAAATTATTACACCCCTTAAACATCTTAAAAATCTACGGGTATCATATTCACCAGCGTGTCATCCTGCATTAGTTTCCCACCCCAGTTCACCACTGGTGCATTTTCACAATTGCACCACTATCCCCTGCCAGGGAAAGTTAGTTCTCCTCCCAACATCACTGATATGATCAAGGGGACCCTTGATTCTATAAGCAGTGCAAAGCCACTGTCCATTTTAAAGCATAGGATGACATGCTTCAAGATTTTCCAGAAGATGAATCCATCAGCCCAAACTCTGTGTGCTGTGATAGACAATGGACTCTAACTGGAAAAAAAGTACTGGCTGTGATAATAACCCTTGTAAGTTGAGGGAACAGCACAAATTCCATGAATTTATAGTATATTGCTGTAGAACAAATCACCTCAAACTTAGCAGCTGAGAAAAATACAAATTTATTATCTCCCTTTCTCCATAGATTAGGAATCTGGTGCATTTTAGCTATGTTCTTTGCTCAGGGGCTCACAAGGCTGGAGATCAAAGTGCCAGCCAGGTGTGTCCTCATCTGGAGGTTCAACTGGGGAAAGTTCAGCTCTGAATTCCCTGAGGCTGTTTACTTCCTAACAGTTGTCTTACTGGGGACCCCTGTCCTCTTGCTGGTTGTCAGCCAGAGGTTGCTTTGGCTCCCAGAGGCCACTCACAGGCCCATGGCCCCTTCCGTAATTTGGTACTTGGCTCCTTCAAGGTCAACAAGAACAGCATTTGCTGCAGTTTTAAATCTCCCTGTCTTTGTTTCTTAACCTCTAACCCCTTGGTTAAAAGGGCTCCCCTGATTGGGTAAGACCCACCACACTCTTGGGGAGAGTATTATCTATTTTTTTAATTTATTTTATTTTATTTGTTTATTTATTTATTTTTGGCTGCTCTGTGTGATATGTGAGATCTTAGTTCCCTAACCAGTGCCCCCTGCGTTGGAAGCACAGAGTCTTAACCAAGGGACCACTGGGGAAGTCCTGAGTGAATATTATCTAGGGTGTATCACTGAGAGTGCAGGAATCTTGCAGACCACCTTACAATTCCATCACACTCCTAATCCAGTGCTGACTACTGAGCTGTGAGACCACTGATGGCTCCAGAAGTCTTACTTGAAAGAGTCTGAGGCATGGCTTCTCCACTTAGGCATGTCTTAATTTATCCCTTCCAGGCTCTTCTCCAGCAGACTCCTCCATGGATAAGACAACAGAAATATTCAAAAGTATAATTTTCCTTCTAGCCAAAGATCTGATGCTATCTGACATGAAAATCTCTTCCTTGAATTGCCAGATTTTAAAGTTTTTTCATCTTTGTTACAGAGTTACTTCTCACAGTGTGTACACGTGTGCTAGATCACTTAGTTGTGTCCGATTTTTTCAACCCTATGGACCATAACCCTCAAGGTTCCTCTGTCCTTGGGATTTTCCAGGCATGAATACTGGGGTGGGTTGCCATGCCCTCCCCCAGAGGATCTTCCCAACCCAGGGATGGAAACCACATCTCCTGTGTCTCCTGCACTGGGAGGTGGGGTCTTTACCACTAGCACCACCTGGGAAGCCCTACTTCTCACAGGTAGAACATATAAAGAAAGTTCAGCCAAGCAGATCTGTCCCAGGAGTGGGGTAGACAATAACCATTGAAGGGAGCGTCCCAGGAGGCCGTGCATGGTAGAGCCTCAGCCCCCAACCTGGGCCAGCCTGCGGAGTCAGTGCAATAAGGGATAGCGCTGAGAAGATGAAGTTGCAGGGGTGGGGTAGTAAGTTTTCAGTTCCTAACTGACTGCCTCCACGGTTTTCTGCATACATTAAAGAAAATGTATGGGTACAAGAGTCTGGAATTCAACAGCTCATAACTACAATTAACCACCATTAATTAATGGCTCTGAGATAAATGAGCCATGCGATCCGTTTATTCCTGGGTTGTAAGTATTTAAATTCACAGTAGGATGCAGGCCCATTTTTCACCAGTGTGAATTTAAAACGAGTTTGCATCAGGGCTGCATGTTGCAGGAAACAGGCAGCAATTTCCTTTCTCAGTCGTTCTAGGTTCTAGGAAATGGCAAGAGGCTGGAAAAGGCAATGGACAGAGCAAGGAATCCCCATGCATGGCAGAAGCAGGAAGTGAAGTCCAGGATCTGAGCACTCGCCTTTTAAAATCCTAAAGACAATGACGATGTCATGAGACTGATTTTGTGCAGGGCGCTGTGTGAGGAAATGTCTGGGCAGAATTTGATGTTAATCTTCACTATATCCCTATGAGGGTTATTATTATCCATATTTTCAGCTGAAGAAAATGATGCTCAGAGGTCTTAAGAAATACTTCCCTGGTGATGCACTGGATAAGAATCTACCTGCCAATGCAGGAGACATGGGTTCGATCCCTGGTCTGGGAACATTTCACATGCCATGGAGCAACTAAGCCTTATGCCACAGCTACTGAGCCCACAAGTTGCAACTCTGAGCCCACACAATGCAATTGCTGAGCCACGTGGACCTACAGCCGGTGCTCCACAATAAGAGAAGCCACCGAAATGAGAAGCCCGTGCACCACAATGAAGAGGAGCCTCCGCTCACTGCAACTAGAGAAAGTCACGTGCAGCAACAAAGACCCAGGACAGCCAAAAATAAATTCATAAATACATAAATATTTTTAAAATAGTTTTTTAAGAACTACTTTAGAAATAAAATTGTTCTTCCTCATTCCTAAATTTCTTCCAGGATGCTCCCAGAGTGTGTCAGATGACCTTATTCTAATTTTCACATAGCATCACAGCCTATGTCCTGGCATCAATACTCCCCAAATAATAACTGAATATTCTGCTTGCCCTTACATTATCAGTCCACCCACTGGACAAAGGTAAGTTTCAAAAGACAAGGAAAAGAAAAGATTTCATCTTACTTAATAGAAAACAAGGGCTTCCCTAGTGGCTCAGAAGGTAAAGCCTCTGTCTGCAATGCAGGAGACCCTGGTTCGATCCCTGGGTTGGGACGATCCCCTGGAGAAGGAAATGGCAGCCTACTCCAGTATTCTTACCTGGAAAATCCCATGGATTGCGGCGACTGGTAGGCTACCGTCTACGGGGTCACAGAGTCAGACACGACTGAGCGACTTCACTTCACTTAATAGAAAACAAAATGAGATGGAGTTGTTATCTTTACCATCAAGATGTTTATTCATTACAAAGAGAAAAAATAGTAACTTTTCAGTCAAGAAGTTTATCAGTCACCATCTTTACAAAGTTGTCAAAGCCAATGAAATTTTGAAATAAAATTTTGGGTAATATACAATCAGAAGATGTATCTGAAAAATCCTTTTTACGTAGTCATGAAGAAACCACTCTATTTGAAAATATTTCATTTAGCTAAATTTCCTAAATTTAACAGATCAGAAATGGCTTATGTGTGGAATCTTAAAAAAAGGGGGGGGGGTGGATACAAATGAACTTATATACAAAACAAAATTAGACACACAGACATAGAAAGCAAACTCAAGGTTACCAAAGGGGAAAGGACAGGAGGACAAATTTGGGAGTTTGGGATTAACAGATACACACTACTAAATATAAAATAGATAGTCAAAAAGGACCTACTGTATAGCATGAGGAACTCTACTTAATATTTTGCAATAATCTATAAGGGAAAAGAATCTGAAAAGAATCCAAATATATTATATATATATATATATATATATATATATATAAACATATGCATATATATATATTGTGAATAAACTAGATCATTTTGGTATACACCTGAAACTAATCCATTTTAAATCAACTACACTTCAATTTAAAAACTTGCAGAAAAAGATTAATGAAACAGAGTCCATAAAAAGAAAAAAAGATCAGAAGGAAATATGTCCTATTGATTCACAGAACTGTTTGAAAACAGGGGTAAATTCTGTCCTATAAGCACTTGTGGAAGCAGCATGGAGTTAGTGAATAATACGTTCTCAGCTCTGTATCGTGGCATCCACGTGGCAGCATTCTGCTTGATGGACAGCTACTATGAGGTCAGAGGGGAAACAAGGAAATGGCAAATGAGGCCCTTATGAGCCGGGAGAGAAGAGATTGAAGAAAGAGATACTCTGAGATCTTTGCTGGAAGAAATAAACAGAATTTGCCCAATTTTTCCACCATCTAATTAGCCATCTCTTTGTCCAACAACATGTTAATCATTTATTTTTACTCAGCATTTCACGGAAGACAAATTGAAAAGAAAAAACAAATGTCCACATTTTGGGGGTAAAGTCAAGGAAGCAGAGAAGAGCTGTGACTTTTTAAAAAACCTTTTAGGGTTAGAGAAACTTGAGCAAATTAGCAATGAGAAGAAAATGCAGGGAGAAAGATAATAAAAGTAAGATACACACAAAATTACCTGTAATCGTAAACCAAATCTCAGCCTCAGAACTATTCAGCCACTTGTACTCAACATCTCACAGGACTAGAATCACTGAGGTCACAGGCCAGCAGAAATTTAGCAACTCCTTCCTAACCTAGCCAGGCTTGGAAGGAATCATTTTTCTGATGGGCACTGGAGGACAGAGGACCAAAGAAGCCAGCTGTACCTCTGGAGGGTCAAGCAATGGCTACAATTTTTATCTGATCCTACCTGGCCCATAGGATGGGCACCCCCTAGTTTCTGGTCTTTAACTGTTCTTAATGAGTCCGCCAGCCATTTTTCAAGACTGGGATGCTCTGCCAATATGCTTTGCTCCCATGACACTCACTGCGCTGCATGCATCAGATGTGACACGAATGGTGAAGGGTACACTGTAGAGCTGGGCGGCAGGGGGCGCCGTGATGATGCGCTAGGTAGGTTTACTATGAAGGTTAAGAATCCGCCTACCAATGCAGGAGACGCAAGAGACAAGAGTTCAGTCCCTGTGTTGTGGTGATCCCATGGAGTAAGAAATGGCAACCTGCTCCAATATTCTTGCCTGGAAAATTCCATGGGCAGAGGAGTCTGGAGGGCTGTAGTACTTGAGGTCACACAGAGCCAGACACAACTGAGTGACTAACACTCTTCATATTCACTCTCAAATGTGTCATGTCCATCTGACAGAAGTATGTGATGTCACACCTCTAGCCTACACTTTTATAAGCTTGGTGTGCCTGTTCTTATGTCTGACCCAGCATGTGCCTGGTTCTTCTGTGGTCTTCCTTGCTCAATCACATTTAGTAATAATACCTCTAAACAAGGGTAATAATCCAACAGGAACAAATGTCTGATGAAGCTGGTAAATATCGCTGGTCACACTGTAAGCTTGTACCCAAAAATATCTTTAAATCATTCTGCAAAATTTGAGAATTTTATTCAAAGACTGTAATCTTTTAAAAACAAACACCAAAAAATTATAAAAAAGGACTGTGTGTGAAGATACTTATTTCTGTGTGAGTTTAATGTATAATTAAAAATAATTCTAAGTAGCATAAATATCCACAGAGAAATGATTAAGTAAGTAAAATTATACCAGCTTGATGGAATAGTATGCAGCCAATAAAAATGTTAATTAGCAATATGACAAAGAAACTCAACATTTGTTTATGATATAGTGTTTAATGCACAAAGCAGAATGCAAAATTATATGTACATTGTGAGTAAAACTATAAAAATTATGTCTGCATGGGGACAGGGTCTGGAGTAAACATGAAAAATGAAAACAGCTTTATTTGCAGTTTTTGTTATTGCCATTATAATGCTGTTGCATAGTAAATTTTAAAAAACCCTTAAAAATAAAAGATGAAAGAGTTCGACCAAAAGGAGCAATTTTCAGAGTGGCAGTCACTTATTTGTGGTATCTTTTTGTGTTTTTATTCCCAGGGGAAAATATTACAATTGGCACAATGGATTGTGTTTAGAATCATGGATAAAATACCTAACGAAGGATACCAAGCTTCTTAAAGCCGCTACCTCCAAATGCTACAGTGTGAGATTTCCCAGCAGGACATTCCATACAATGGGGTCTGTGGATGGGAGAAAGGAGTGGAGAGGCAGGGAAAGAAAGGATGAATCTCAGTCTCCCAGAGAGACTTTTCATACCACTGGAGATTTGAGTCCAGTCCTTGAACTTAGAGAAAACTCCCCAAATAATCCAGTCCCCTCCTGGTATTCCACCTAGAGCCACAGATCTGTGGCCTTTCATCATTGCACTCACGTCACAAAAGGGCTGCCCTAAAAGGCAACTCAGAAATGCTCAGAGAGGCTCAGTCCTGCCTCTGGGAGCACTGTCAATTGCCCCAAAGAAGGAAGAATCTAGTGTTCTCCTGGCATCTTCTTGTTCTTGTGCTTGAACTTGAAGGAACAGAAATAAAGAGAAGATGGAGACAGTGAGGAAGGACATATTCCCTTTGCACTAAGTTTGAAGCCTGACTTAGGGGGAGCAAGTCCAAGGGTTTTACAGTTAGAGAAATTAGAATCTTGCTCCTCTCCACATATAGCCTTGATATTCAGAGGATATCAAAATTTCACTGATCTCTTAGAAAGCTCAAATATTCTATCCCTTAAATATCTGCCCACTTTTTACATTTCTGTTGCATCATATTTCCCCGTGCGGTGGTGTTCAGTCACTCAGTTATGTCCGAATCTTTGCTAACCCATTGCCTGCAGCACTCCAGGCTTCCCTGTTCTTATGTCTCCCAGAGTTTGCTCAAACCCCAATTTGAAAGCATCAATTATTTGGCACTCAGCCTTCTTTATGGTCCAACTCTCACATCCACACATGACTACTGGAAAAACCATAGCTTTGACTAGATGGACATTTGTTGGCAAACTGATGTCTCTATTTTTAATATGGTGTCTAGATTTGTCATAGCTTTCCTTCCAAGGAGCAAGCATCTTTTAATTTCGTGGCTGTAGTCACTGTCCACAATGATTGTGGAGCCTAAGGAAATAAAATCTGTCACTCTCTTCACTTTTTCCCCCTTCTATTTGCCATGAAGTAATGGAACCAGATGCCATGATCTTAGTTTTTTGAATGTTGAGTTTTAAGCCAGCTTTTCCACTCTCCTCTTTCACCCTCATTAAGAGGCTCTTTAGTTCCTCTTCACTTTCTGCTATTAGAGTGGTATCATCTGCATATTTGAGGCTGTTGATATTTCTCCTGCCAATCTTGATTCCAGCCTGTGATTCATCCACCCTGGCTTTTCTCATGATGTACTCTGCATATAAATTAAATAAGCGGGGTGACAATATACAGCCTTTACATACTCCTTTCCCAATTTTGAACCAGCTCATTGTTCAATGTCCAGTTGTAGCAATTGCTTCTTAACCTGCATACAGGTTTCTCAGGAGACAGGTGTAAGGTGGTCCAGTGTTCCAACTTCTTTAAGGATTTGTTACAGTTCGTTATAATCCACAGAGTCAAAGACTTCAGCATAGTCAATAGTCAGTGAAGCAAAAGTAGATATTGTTCTGGAATCCCCTTGCTTTCTCAATGGTCCAATGAACGTGGCAATTTGATCCCTGGCTTCTCTGCTTTTTCTAAAGCTAGCTTGTACATCTGGAAGTTCTTGGTTCACGTATTATTAAAGCCTATCTTGAAGGATTTTGAGCATTATCTTGCTAGCATGTGAAATGAGCACAACTTTATGGTAGTTTATACATCCTCTGGCACCACCTTTCTTTAGGATTGGAATGAAAACTGATCTTTTCCAGTCCCATGGCCACTGCTGAGTTTTACAAATTTGCTGGCATGTTGAGTGCAACACTTTAACAGCATCAGCTTTTAGGATTTTAAATAGCTCATCTGGAATTCCATCATCTCCTTGAGCTTTGTTCATAGTAGTAATCCTTCTTAAGGCCCACTTGACTTCACTCTCCAGGATATCTGACTCTAGGTGCGTGAGTCATGGTTATCCAGGTTATTAAAATTTTTTGTGTATAGTTCTTCTGTGTATTTTTGCCATGAACTATTGCCTGCCAGGCGCCTCTGTTCATGGGACTTTCCAGGTGAGAATACTGGAGTGGGTTTGTCATTTCCTTCTCCAGGGATCTTCCCAACCCAGGGACCGAACCTGCATCTCCTGCATTGGCTGGCAGATTCTTTACCACTAGTACCATCTGGGCAGCCTTGGAAGTGAATCCTTCCCCACACTTCCATTATAAAATGTTCTGTCTTCCTGGAATGTTTTCACCCCTTTTATTTGTATTTGAAGCTCCTATTCCCTCCCTGAAAGGTGAGTATTAGTATGCCCATCTCACAGATGGAAAAACTGAAGATAACTTTCTTGAGGCTTCACAGGACCCCAAACAAAGCTCTTTTCCTTTTTTCTGTTTACTCCAGGGCCTGTTCCCATGTAGACATCATTTTTACAGTTTTACTCACAGTGTACATAAAATTTTGTATTCCACTTTTTTCATTTCTTGCGTTTGAGCTGAAAGTCAAACACAAATCTGTTCAACTTGAAGCCTCAGCTTGGTTCTACTACACTATGCCATGTGCCTACAATAAGCTTATAATATAAGGTCACAAGGATCTTGGTTTATCCCAAGTCCCACGTGGCTCAGTGGTAAAGAATCTACCTGCCAAGCAGGAGATGCAGGTTCAATCCCTGAGTTGGGAAGATCCTCTGGAGTAGGAAATGGCAACCCTCTCCAGTGTTCTTGCCTGGGAAATCCCATGGACAGAGGAGCCTGGTGGACTATAGTCCATAGGGCCGCAAAGTGTAGGACACGATTTAGCAACTGAACATACACGTTTCATAAGGTCACAAGCTTTATGAAGCTATTTATTATCATTAGTTGTTTACATGCTCATCTTCCCTGCTAGGCTGTTACAAGACTGATGTCTATTGAATGAATGTGAAAGCTTAGTGATGCTAAATATATACATTCATACCCCCTATCCCGTTCACAAGAGGCTGAGGCCCAAGTTCTGGCAAGGAGGATGTTTTTCAATCTGCCCATCACAAGTCTCAGCATCCACAAGCCAAGGACCAGACTCTTTCTTTCCCTCTCAGCAAAATGGTGAAACCAACGTTTCAGAATATTCACATAGTCTAGAAGGGAAAAAATGCCAGTTGCAAACATTGTTTCATTTACTTCATGAAATACAAATTTCCAAATGTAGAAAGATGACCAGGCACCTCCTTTTTGAATGTAAGAATCAGCCTGCTGACAGGAGGAAAAGCCTTCAACACTGAGACATGGGTCATGGTGGATGGAGGGAGGGAGTACCTCAAGCACCTGGCTGCAATCCTGATCCTCACACTTACCTGGACTCCCCGTTGTTCACCCAGCCAGTGCATCAGTCCTGCAGACAGCAGGTGGGCAGATCAAGTGTTGAGCACTTTCCAGTGATGCTCTGGGAAACACTGAATAGTCAGCTTTCTTAGGCAGGTATGGGGAAGCATTGTAGCATTGTAGCATTTGCCAATGCATTGTAGCATTGCCTGACTTGTAGCGTTTGCAATTTCCATGGTGTAAATATTCCCAACCTGGTCAGTTTCATGACCCCGGTTGGATCTCAACTAGTTTGCACAGTTCCTGGCAAGTCAATCATAGGCTCTTGTGAGCTAGTACAAGCCAACTCCAGCTCAACCCTGGGGATGGCTTCCCCTTTCATGGCAACTATTTTAGATTAGGGCTATTGAGGGGTGATGGGATGAAGGGCTATCAGAGGCGATGCTGGAAATTCTCTTTAACGTCAGATTGGCATTGGCATTGTAGAACCTTCGATTAACACATGGATATCATGGATCCACCGAAATACGTGATCCACAGCAATAAAATACAATGTTAAAAATACAAGCAAATATTTATCTGTATTTCTCTATCTCTCCATATTAAAAGGGGATTCTTTAATTTAATTTTTTTTTTAGTAACTCTTTTGGATTAGTGTGTACCTCCCTGCCTACTTCCTCTGAGTCTGATGACAGATCAACCTCTTTCATAGGGAGTTGTTGTTGTTGTTGTTTGGTCGCCAAGTCATATCCGACTCTTTGCAGCCCCATGGACTGCAGCAAGCCAGGCTTCCCTGCCCTTCACTATCTCCCAGAGTTTGCTCAAGCTCATGTCCATTGAGTCAATGACACCATCCAACCATCTTGTCCTCCGTCGTCCCCTTCTCCTCCTGCCCTCAATCTTTCCCAGCATCAGGGTCTTTTCCAATGAGTTGGTTCATAGGTATAGAGACAGGAAAACACCAAGGAGAGAAAAAGGGAAGCCACAGAACATTTGCTAGTCTGTGATGCTAGAAAGAAGAGCTATGTGGACACCACCAGTGCCACCAGCCGTGAGGCTCCAATCTCACTGAATCCCAATAAGATTAACTTGCAGGCATATGAGGAACCTCATCTCCCCAATATTTTTCATTTTACAAAGTCATTAAAATGGAGAGAAATGATAAGTTGCAGTTCTAAATCTACCATGTTTAATTTTTCCTTTCCCTCCACCAATGCATCCCTGTTTTTTTAGCCCAGGCAGCTCCTTCATGTCAAGTTCTCCTTAGAGACTTTCCCCAGATCTCTTTAAGGAGTGAGTCTGGGGTCAGGTCTGCAAGGACAACCCTGAGATAGGGATATGTATACAAGTGACTCACAAAGGCAGTGCTCCCCAGGGAAGCCAGGCAGGGAAGAGGGCGCAGGACAGGGAAGTGGGGAAGCCAAACGAGAGTGTGATTTCTGGCCAAGTCCCACAGTCCAATCCTCCAGGGAACCCTGCCGTGTAAGTCACCCTCACAGTGGCCAGCCTCTCCCCGGGTGCCGGAGCTTCCCTACTCCTGCACCCCCTCAGTCACTGGATCAGGCCTGCCTGGAGGATGCAAACTCTAAAGTACATCAGACTCACTTCCGGCGTGGACTAAAGTGCTCCAGCGGCCAGGTAGAGCCCATCAGATTCCAGAGCTCAACCCTCTCCCTCTGCCTTTCCATTCTGACATTGATTTCCAAATCCTAAACCTTGCCCTGCCACACAGGAGGCTCCTTAGAAATGAGGGCTAAGGGAAGACCCAACACAAATCAGAGTCCTAGATAGCGGGCCTCCTGGCTCTGTAGTTTCTACACAAGGAAATTTCCACCACAGTGAAGGGCTTCCCTGGTGGCTCTGACGGTAAAGAATCTGCCTGCAATGCAGGAAGACCCAGGTTCAATCCCTGGGCCAGGAAGATCCCCTGGAGAGAGGAATGGCTATCCACTTCAATATTCTTGCCTGCAGAATTCTACGGACAGAGGAGCCTGGTGGGCTACAGCCCATGGGGTTACAAAGAGTTGGACACGACGGAGCGATTAACAGTTTCACTTTGGGACAGACGTTTCAATAGCTTTGGGGCTATTTTATTAATATCTCATCTTTCAGTGCTTTGATTTTCTCATCTGTAAAAATAGGAATAATAATAATTACACTATCTATCCACCATATAGGTTTGTTATGGGACGAAATATGTTAATTCCTGTAACACGCTTAGATCCATATTGGGCCCATCTATCTCTATATAAATGTGTGTTTAATAAAATCTTATCTTTCCAAGCTACTAGATCTTATCATTAAGGTCAGACCCACTAGAATGGGAATTTTATCAACTCTAAAAATATTTTTAAAAAGTGATAAAATATTCCAAAGCTATTGATATCTTCAAAAAAAAATGTGCCAAGGAAATAGTGTATAGTGATAAAATAGTACAAACTTAATGGGGTGAAGTCATGATATCATTTTAGAGCTTACTAAACAGAAACACATCCGAAAGAATCAGTTATGGTTTTTAAATCTGAGGAGGTACCCAGCTCCCATCAATGCTACTGTCCTTCCAGTACCGTCGTAGGCACTGAGTTATCTACTCCAGGTGGCAAATGGAGACCAGTTACTAGTAATAGCATCTTATGGTTCTAGTACTATGTCTCAATTTCCTCTTCTAGTTAAAAAAAAAAAAAAGGAACAACAATCTGGTCTCATCTGTCTTTTGTGGACAGTCCCTAAATAAGCAAATGACAGTAACTGATATTGACAAGGGCACACATGTGGCTCTCTTTTTGTCTACAAGAAGAACTCTAAGACCTAACCCTTAAGGTCTCACACTATTGGAAGAGGTGTGTTTAAATGCCAGTAGGGCATGCAGCGAATCCAGCTCCCTACACATTATAGCAGACAGGCAGCTTTGACTCTGGCAAAGGAGAGGTCCAGCCCACACAGCATATGGACCTGCAGCGGAGCATATGGGTCTAGTCCTAGAGAAAAGGCTCCCATATGCTCCCCGAGATGGGCCTGCCTTGCCCACTCCCAGCCTTCCCGCACTTTTGGCTGGTTCATAAATCAGCCACTTCCCACCATCCCAGTGCACCGGCCGATCCATGTGTGATTAATGCACACATTTGCCTGCAGCCTGGAGAGAACCCCAGGTACAGGTGGAGAGGAAGGAAAAAGATTTAATTGGAGTGGGGGTGGGAGAAGGAGGAAAGAGAGGTCATTCCTCATTGCCACTGAGCCAGTGCTATCTTTAGAAGTCCTGGCTTTGTAAGAATGAGTTTTCTTGGAAATCTGTCTTGTGGACTCCCCAGGAACCCCATGGTAGCCCAGGTTTTACCTCCCAAGACTCAGAAAGATGATTTCTCCATTCTCTCCTGTCCCACCCTCTATGATCCTCCAGGGCTTCTTCATCTGAGTTTAAACACGTCTTCAGATCCTTTAAGAAAGGCTAGGGTCACTGAAGACAATAAGATTAGATGTGCCAGGCAGCAAATCCACTCAGCTGTGTTTTAGACCAATGTTTTCCAACTGCACCCGACAGAGGGCAAAGGGTTTTATGCAGAAGGTGCAGGCGGGTTCAATCAGAGAAATTCTGCTTTGACTTTGTTCTACCTGTTAGGCTGTTCACGTCTGATTCAGTTGTGATTATTTTAAGGATCATATGGCTGAAAAAAATTTGAGACCTACTCACTCAAATTAAAAATGCTACAGATACAATGATGAGTGTCCACTGTGGGGAGCACGATTATAAAATGAGCGGTGGTTGCCATTCGCAGGGCAGGAGAGACAGCAGCATTGTAATGGACAAAAGAGATGTGAGGCCACTTTTCCATTTGGTGGTTGAGTGACTCACCACAGGCAAAAACATTTCCTCTCTAGGCCCAAGTTTTATCATCTGTGAAATGGGAATTATAAATGGTAACTGACTTAGATGGACAAGGGGGAGACCGAATGAGATTCATTCATGCCCTGCATTTCCAAGATGTTGGAACATAACAGTGGACCAAGATATGTTTGCTATAATCTTTCTTGTTCTTCTTTGTGTCACTCACCCTGTCGAACAAATTATTTGCATTATCTTTGGTCCTCCCATCTCTATTAAGGTTTATTCTGCTTTTATAGATTAGGACTCTAAGGGTAAGACCTGGATCTTGAACTAGGGTACTTAAATATCTCCTCATGTGGAAGGCATTGGTGTTCCGGGGCCAGTCTGAGAATCATCCGTCTAGGTGACTCTGTTTTATTCATATTTCCCTGAAAACACCATGCAATTTGATGTGATTAGGCTTTCTACCCTCTGTACTTTCATGTGTTCTCCTGAATGCATTCACCCATCCATCCACTGAACTACCGATTCAGTTCAATAAGCATTTATTGAATGCCTACTTAGCGTCAAGAACATCGGAAAATCACTTCGATTCTCTGAAGATTAAAGAGCCCTTCAGGTAAAGCATCGGTGTTAAGATGAACTACAGTGTAGGATTTTTACGTAAAATGAAATAAATTATCTCAAAAGGTTTTGCCACCTTCAAGTGTTCTCCCCATATTAGGAATACTTAGGGATAGAGAAGCCATATGCTTCAGTTTGCTTGGACATTTCTGGCAGAGTTATTAGCAGCATCCTTTTTATTCTCAAAAAGGTCCTGTTTGTAAGTTAAATCCTAGAGTCACCCTAGATGTGAAGATGGTCATAATGATCGTGTTTATTTATGTAGGTTCATCCAGAAGAAGGGGTAGTTGTCCCTCTGCAGAAGTTTTGAGACTAGATCAGGGATAAAATGGTTCTTTGTGTGTTTTGAAGTATGGGTTTCATGCCCATTAAACAGATGGGAAATCGAGTCTGCCTCTCTGTAGAAGCATAGCAACCTTACACTGTGAGGGCTTGGCAGCAGGGAGGGAAAGAATTTATGACCAGCATTCCACCACGAGTGATAAGTGAGTTATGGGGGAAAACATTTTATAAACCAGCGTGACCTGATATTTGGGGCTTCCCTGGTGATTCAGACGGTAAAGAATCCACCTGCAGTGCTAGAGACGTGGGTTTGATCCCTGGGTCAGGAAGATCCCCTGGAGAAAGGAAAGGCAACCCACTCCAATATTCTTACCTGGAGAACCCCCTGGACAGAGCCTAGTGGGTTACAGTCCATGGGGTCGCAAAGAGTCAGATACAACTGAACAACTGAACAGGCACATGCAACCTGATAATTAAAAACTCAGGTTTCCTGGAAAGAAGGGCCCCCTCCAAAGGATTTGAGGGAGCCCATAAAAAAAAGTGTTTCCCCAATGTTCATCGCATCACTGTTTATAATAGCCAGGACATGGAAGCAACCTAGATGCCCGTCAGCAGACGAATGGATAAGGAAGCTGTGGTACATATACACCATGGAATATTACTCAGCCATTAAAAAGAATTCATTTGAATCAGTTCTAATGAGATGGATGAAACTGGAGCCCATTATACAGAGTGAAGTAAGTCAGAAAGATAAAGACCAATACAGTATACTAATGCATATATATGGAATTTAGAAAGATGGTAATGATAACCCTATATGCAAAACAGAAAAAGAGACACAGATGTACAGAACAGAAATTTGAACTCTGTGGGAGAAGGCGAGAGTGGGATGTTTAGAGAGAATGACATCGAAACATGTATATTATCTAGGGTAAAACAGATCACCAGCCCAGGCTAGATGCATGAGACAAGTGCTCAGGCCTGGTGCACTAGGAAGACCCATAGGAATCGGGGGAGAGGGAGGTGGGAGGGAGGATCGGGATGGGGAATACATGTAAATCCATGGCTGATTCATGTCAATGTATGACAAAAACCACTACAATATTGTAAAGTAATTAGCCTCCAACTAATAAAAATAAATGAAAAAGAAAAAAGTGTTTCCCAGGTGCTAGTTAAAGGACATCATCAGCTACTGATGTCTGCAAATTTATTCTTCTTCTCCAGGGCTCTTCCCCACCCCACATCATTTCTTGATTGTCCTCAGTGACTGTTACTTTCCCCAAGCCACAGGTCTTCTGCCAACAGTATGGTTACTTCTGCCAGACATGGTGAGGTCTTCCCCAGGGCCCTTCTATCCACTCTTGGGGCCCCGAGATCCTACTCTCATCCTGGGTCCCAGAGCTTACAGAGTGGGAGTGAATTTCTCCCCTTCTTTTTTTTTTTTTTTTTTTTTTTTTTTTTTTTTTTTTTTTTTTTAAATATTATTTTATTAGTTGGAGGCCAATCACTTTACAACATTTCAGTGGGTTTTGTCATACATTGACATGAATCAGCCATATAGTTACATGTATTCCCCATCCCGATCCCCCCTCCCACCTCCCTCCCCACCCGACTCCTCAGGGTCCTCCCAGTGCACCAGGCCCGAGCACCTGACTCATGTATCCCACCTGGGCTGGTGGTCCGTTTCACCATAGATAATATACATGCTGTTCTCACTTTCTTTCAGGGGAGCTCCACAGTCACCTTGCTTAGGTCCTGTATTTCCTGACATCTTCTAGTCAAATAATTTTATCCACTCACACTCATCATAGTTTCCCAGCACAAGATTACAGAAAGATGAGTCTACAGACAAATCTAAGCCATTCACACAAGGAGGTACCCTCAAATAAGTTCCTAAATCATACTTCCTCAGTGTTTTATGGGACAAAGCTTGGTAAACCTGACATCCTATTTCTATGGGATGAGTTCACTCCTGGGAGATTCCCTAGAATTTCATTCAAAGAGATTTGACAGCTTCTCTGTTCTATAAAATATAGCATTTAAGAATACAGGCTCTGGGGGCAGATACATATGAACCTAATTCCAGGATGGGCATCTTACTCACTGTGATCTTAAGCAAATCGTAAGCCCCCCTAAGCCTCAGTTTCTTCTTCTGTGAAATGGAGATAATAAAAGCACCAATCAGTTAGGACTGTCATGATGGCTATATTACACATTGCTGTAAAGTCTTTGAACAATGTCATGAAACAATACACATTCATCTTTATTTTGATGTCTTCATTATTATCATCCTAACAGTAAGCAGATCCAAGCCTGCAATGGGAAAGATAGGAGCTCTCCTATGAAAGGTAGAGGGCTTCCCTGATGGCTTGGTGGTAAAGAATCTACCTGCCAAGAAGGAGATGCAGATTCAATTTCTGGGTCAGGAAGGTCCCCTAGAGAAGGGAATGGCAACCACCTCCAGTATTCTTGCCTGGGAAACCCCATGAAAAGAGAGGTCTGGCAGGCTATAGTTTATAAGGTCGCAAAAGAATCACACACAGCGACTAAACAACAAGAATGAAAGGCAGAACAAATGTGTGTTATTTCTTTTTTTTCAGCCCTCATGCCTTAGCCCCGGAGCAAGCTACTCTTCTGAACTCAGATTTCATGGAAGCAAGGCAGAATATTGACTTCCTTCTGTCTTTCCACTGAAAGTTCTTTCTGTAAGGGGGTGTAGGAGCCCCCCCACCCTGTCAATCTAAATATTTCAGTTTCTGTCTGAATGTTTGCCAGTCCGCTAGGAGAGCACTGATAACAAGGAAGATAAAGCGTGTATTTAGAAAGAATGTGAGTGAGTGTGTGTAGATGTGCGGGAGTTTCTAGACATCTGTGTGAGTGAACTTCTGATTCAGGGTATGTCTGTGCTGGGGGCAAAGGCTGTCTTACGCAAGTCTCGTTAAGAGAGTGACTGGTTGAAAGCCAGACCTGGATTATCACAAATGGATGCAGAGGGAGGCTGAAAATCAGGCCTCCTGCCCACTCAGCAGTTCTCAGCACTGGCCCCATCTCAGCCATCTAATGCTGTTGCTGCATTAGATGCTGCAAACACAATTGACTTCTATTACTTATAAAGCCAGCCACTTTACTTCATTTAAACATTTAGGAAGGACATGAGAGATTTCTGAGGGGCTGGACAGCACAACCAGCCCCAACCAGTCTTGCACGCCAGCCCCCACTCAGACTATATAACAAGAGAAGAATAGTCCTTCATTCTACAGTCAGCATCCAGCCTCCATTAGCAGATGGCTTTAAAGGTTGTTATTTCTGCACTTGAAAGAGCTGATCCAAATACACATCCTCAAACACACTGTTCATTTCATTCATTCATTGGACCCATGTTTAATGTACCGGGTCTACATTGGGCCCAGGAATATATGGAGAGATCATATATCAAAGAAATCTTTAGGATGCTCACAGTAGATCACAAGAAATAGAGAGGCAAAAAAATGAGAAAGATATGGCAGTATTAATGCTGTATGTGATGACTGCAAGAAAAAGGAAAGAAAGAAAAATGGTACTAGAACTCAGCAAAGAAGGTATGAAAGAAATCAGAATGACTAGAGAGTTGAGCATGTGTTCAAACTAAATCCTGAGGAATTCTTTGTTTTTCAAGAAGAATATGGGATGAAAGAGATGGGAATACCAGACCACCTGACCTGCCTCTTGAGAAAGCTGTATGCAGGTCAAGAAGAAACAGTTAGAACTGGACATGGAACAACAGACTAGTTCCAAATAGGAAAAGGAGTACATCAAGGCTGTATATAGTCACCCTGCTTATTTAACTTATATGCATAGTACATCATGAGAAATGCTGGGCTGGAGGAAGCACAAGCTGGAATCAAGATTGCCGGGAGAAATATCAATAATCTCAGATATGCAGATAACACCACCCTTATGGCAGAAAGTGAAGAAGAACTAAAGAGCCTCTTGACGAAAGTGAAAAAGAAGAGTGAAAAAGTTGGCTTAAAGCTCAACATTCAGAAAACTAAGATCATGGCATCTGGTCCCACCACTTCATGGCAAATACATGGGGAAACAGGGGAAACAGTGACAGACTTTATTTTCTTAGGCTCCAAAATCACTGCAGATGGTGATTACAGCCATGAAATAAAAAGACGCTTACTCCTTGGAAGAAAAGTTATGACCAACCTAGACAGCATATTAAAAAGCAGAGATATTACTTTGCCAACAAAGATCCATCTAGTCAAGGCTATGGTTTTTCCAGTAGTCATGTATGGATGTGAGAGTTAGACTATAAAGAAAGCTGAGCACCAAAGAATTGATGCTTTTGAACTGTGGTGTTGGAGAAGACTCTTGAGAGTCCCTTGGACTGCAAGGAGATCCAACCAGTCCATCCTAAAAGAAATCAGTCCTGAATGTTCATTGGAAGAACTGATGTTGAAGCTGAAACTCCAATACTTTGGCCACCTGATGTGAAGAACTGACTCATTTGAAAGGACCCTGATGCTGGGAAAGATTGAAGGCTGGAGGAGAAGGGGAGACAGAGGATAAGATGGTTGGATGGCATCACTGACTCAATGGACATGAGTTTCAGTCAACTCCAGGAGTTGCTGATGGACACAGGCCTGGTGTGCTGCAGTCCATGGGGTTGCAAAGAGTCGGATATGACTAAGCAACTGAACTGAACTGAACTGAACTGATGGGATGAAAATGGTCTAGGCAGAAGATATTGGAGAAGAGGCACAGACGTGGGGTTCAGGCAGATCTTTGGTTAAATTACATGACTACTTGGTGGATCTCAGATGGAATAACATCTCCCTGAGTCTCAGTTGCTTCTCCATAAAGTCGAGCTGATTGAGCTTCCTACGATTATGGTGGAGCTCAGACAGCTCACATCAGCGAATGGCTGAGAGAATGTAACTTATGGTGGCCATTCATGACATGATGCCTGTTTAGTATGACTAGAACTGCAGGAGGGGCAGACCATAAAGAGCCTTAGGGGGACTGATTCTGCAGACAAAAGGATCCTGTAGATGGTTTTAAGCCAAAGAGTAACATGGCCATTGTTGGCTTCGAATAGATGTCATTGATGATGAGGTTAAAGATGACCTGAAGGTACTGCCAAAGGAAGCAGGTGAAAAACCAAGGAAAATAGTCAGCTTATCCTTGGTTGTTAAAGGGCAAATTTCCTAAATAGAAACCTTCAGTCACATGATCTTTATTCTTCATCATGAAGCAAGCACCCATCTATCTTTAAGGTTGCAGCATAAATCCTGTTGCAGGGTTTCCCAGGTGGCGCTAGTGGTAAAGAACCCAGCTGCCAATGCGGGAGACATAAGAGATGCTGATTCGATCCCCAGGTCAGGAAGATCCCCTGAAGGAGGGCATGGCAACCCACTCCAGTATTCTTGCCTGGAGAATCTCATAGGCAGAGGAGCCTGGCAGGCTACAGTTCACAGGGTTTCAAAGAGTCACACATAACTGAGCGACTTAGCACACATGCATAAATCCTGTTACATGTTTTGTTCAACATCTGAATTTCATTCTTCTCACGGAAGAATGGACTCACAAATCAACATCAAAGTCATAAGACAAGAGTCACTTCCTACTCAGTATTTCACCCTCCCTGCTTCTTCATTCCAAAGCCTGCTTAGAGTCAGACAAACAACTCTGATTGAGAGAAAAGGCATTTTTCTGATATTGTGCTCCTTACCTTTTAAAAGTCTCAGTGGGAGAACCAAGGAAAACTGTTCTCCAACATTTCCCCACTGTATCCTTCCTGCCAAGAAAAAAACAAAGTCTAAACACAGTGTATGTGCCCAAGTATGATGATCCTCTACCATGGAGTTCAAACATCATCTCTTGGGAAATAGTCAACCCAAGCCCAGATGACCACTCCCTCCCCTGTGGACCTACCACCTACCCCTCATTGGTTGCATGGTATCGGTTTTCTTAGGTGGCTCAGTGGTAAAGAATCCACCTGTCAAGTAGGAGGCGTGGGTTCAATCCCTGGGTCAGGAAGAGCCCCTGGAGAAGGAAGCAGCCACCCACTCCAGTATTCTTGCCTGAGAAATCCCATGGACAGAGTAGCCTGGCTACAGTACATGGGATCACAAAAACGTCAGACACAAATTAGTGACTGAACAGCAATAACATTACAATTAATTCCCCATTCTTATCTGTCCCCATAACTAAGCTAAGAGCTTGTCTAAGTCTGAGATAAGATCTTATCTACCTCCTTATGTCCCCCACATGGCACAACACCTGGCACCTAATGAATAGCAGGCAAGGT
Source organism: Muntiacus reevesi (assembly GCF_963930625.1). Taxonomy (NCBI): domain Eukaryota; kingdom Metazoa; phylum Chordata; class Mammalia; order Artiodactyla; family Cervidae; genus Muntiacus; species Muntiacus reevesi. Next base: position 66,491,772 of record NC_089250.1, on the reverse strand, counting down.
TTGTTGAGTGCATACGTATGGGTCTAATCTCATTTCAAAGTCTCCTAACTTCCAGTTTTCTCTAGAGTGACCTGGGGCCTTCATGAATACACAAGTCAGAGATATGAATATACATGTCAGGGAACTCCAAGGGGCAAGACAGGCTTCTAATGACTCCACCCACCACTGACTGTATACGTGAATAATCTGTTCACTTACTGAGCCTATGTGGATTAGTCAAGACTAGATATGTGTGAATTCTATTTCTGGCAGCCACTCAGGAGCTGTAGGGAGGTTGCTCAGTGCATCCTTCATGCCATCAGTCTCCCAGGTGTGGGGCTATGTTAGCTGTCTTTGAATTTACCAGGTTCGTCTGGGAAGGAGGTGTTCTCCGTGTATATATATGAGCTTCCTTTTGTTGTTGTTATTGTTTAGTTGCTTAGTCGTGTCCCACTCTTTTGAGACCCCATGGATTGTAGCCCACCAGGCTCCTCTGTCCAAAGGATTTCCCAGGCAAGAATACTGGAGTAGGTTGTCATTTCATTCTCCAGGGGATCTTCCTGAACCAAGGATCAGACCCGCATTTTCTGCATTGCAGGCAGATTCTTTACCACTGAGCCAGCAAGGAAGCCCTCTGAACTTCCCTTGAATCTAGGCATATTTATATCTGTATTCTCTCTGTGGAGAGCTGTTTCCTCAATCTTTTCACTTCCTAGAACAGGTGTCAACAAACCATGGTGTACAGGTTAAATCAAATACACAGCTTATTTTTACAAATAAAATTCTATTGGAACATAGCAACCTTCATGTCTCCATAGATTGTCAATGGTTGCTTTCATGCTAGAACAGTAGAGTTCAATAATTTGCCATAGAGACTGCAAGTACTGCAAAACCTGAAATATATACTCTCCAGGCCTTTACAATAAACATCTGCAACCCCTGTTCCAGTGTTTAACTTCAGTGGCAGTAGTTGCAGTAACCTGTGCAGGCTCAGTGCTAAGCAACTGAGACCCACATAGCCCAAAGGCGGCCACTATGGGGACTTCTCCAGCAGTACAGTGGTTAAGATTCCACCTTTCAGCATAGAGGCCACAGATTAAATTCCTAGTCTGTGAACTATTTAATAAGAACCCATATGCAGAGAGGTGGGCCAAAAAAAAATTTTTTTAAGGTGGCCACTCCCATGATGCCCATTTCATGGATGAGCTCACTTTGCAAGAACCTCACTTAGCTAAGAACTGCTGCTGCTGCTGCTACCGCTGCTAAGTCGCTTCAGTTGTGTCCGACTCTGTGCGACCCCATAGATAGCAGTCCACCAGGCTCCCCCGTCCCTGGGATTCTCCAGGCAAGAACACTGGAGTGGGTTGCCATTTCCTTCTCCAATGCATGAAAGTGAAAAGTGAAAGTGAAGTCACTCAGTCGTGTCCGACTCTTCGCGACCCCATGGACTGCAGCCTACCAGGTTCCTCCATCCATGGGATTTTCCAGGCAAGAGTACTGGAGTGGGGGACCATTGCCTTCTCCAAGCTAAGCACTGATGCCATTACAATAAGCAAGACACACATGATGCCCGCCTCAAGTCGGCTCCCAATCTTGGTTCACTGATTCAAGGCCTCTGAGCTGTGGTCCAGAGTTATTCTCATATATGGCCTTTTGCTAACTCCTCCAAATGACCCCATATACACTTCTTCTGACAGCCTGCTCCCTCCTGACTCCCAAGAACCCAAATCAGAGCCAAAGCATTCATGGAAAATCCACGAATTTCCAAATTTCCTCCATGAGATGTTTAGGCTGTGGGAGGAGCTTCCTTCTCCAGGCTATGCCACAGTCAGAACTCCTCCGGTTCTATAAGTGGGCGTGGTCCACATCCATCTGCCTAGCCAGGGTCAGACCCGTGGGTCACCTCCACCCAGAGGCTGATGACCCTCTGGGACAAGGACCTGAGAAAGTGCCCTAGCTGGATCTCCCGTAACAGTGGCTGGATCTCTGGTTGCCACTCGGGGCAGGGTCTTCCACTGGCCCCTGACGGGTAGAGATATTAAAGGAGGCCTGCATCCTTCCAAGGGGGCGTGGCTGGGACGTCTTCCATCAGCGCTGCCATGTGTTTTGGCTTCTCTTCCCTTCCTCCAGCGTGTCCCCGGGAGTCCATTGTTCTTTCTCTGTTATTTTAAAGGGGCCACGATGAAAAATGCTCATGATGGGACTCTGGGGCACAGGAGGAAGACCGCGGAGGGACAGAAGGGCCGCAGAGAAGTCCCGACCGCCCCTGCTCGGGCAGCTCCCAGCGGATCCTAATTAGGAGAACGGCCGAGCACCTCTCTGCAGGAAGCCCGGATCGTTAGCACTGGCACCGCACACGCTCCGCCTGCGGTCTGCGGCCACGCGGCCGTGCTGGCACCACGCGGGCCCTGCTGTTGGCTGCCGCATCGGAACAGATGTCCAGAGAGGGCTTTCGTCTTTGTTTTTCGTTTCTTGTGTTTGAGAGAATTTTTTTTTTTTTAAGAATTGCATGACCCTCTGCCAGAGACTTCTTGTGCCAGGATAAAGGGTTTGGCTGGGTCAGGAAAGCATGACAAGAGGGATTTCAACAGTGCTTGTGTGGGCTCTCCTGGTGAAAAACAGTGAGATGTGGAAAGAAGCTGGACTGCTCCCTTGCAGTTTGAGAAGTCGACCAAGAGGCTTCCGGCATTGTCCTTAGCAGCCACCAGACTCCTCCTGCAGAACCCACCCCTCTGTATAGACCACTAGACCCACAGTCCAAGGCACTGATATTGTATTGTGTATCTACAAGGGGTTGGCAAGGATTCATGACAATGGTGTGTTCTTGAACACTCAGACAAAGTGTGTTTATAAGTGTGTGTGTTCACACATCTCTAAAACATGGTAGATTTACCCAGAATGCCTTCCCCCAGGAGCAGAAAATGACACAGTGACTCCTCTGTTTTATCAATGGGACACCTGATGAAACGTGTCATTGTATATTTTAGAGTAAATGGAACCAGATCCAAAATTTCAATGTAGGCTTTCTCATTCTTTTGGGATTCCATGTAAATATGGACTGTGAAAAAAATTGGGATGTGTCAGCTGGCCAGCAAAAGGATGGATTTAAAAAAAAAAAAAAAAAAACAGGGCTATTGGGGAAAATCCAAGATATACGATTGGTGTAACTATAACATTAGAATTTAGCAAATTTTCTGCAAGTGGATTGAGACAGCAAACCCAGCTCACACAATTTGGCCTGGAAATTCAAGGTATGTAACTTCTATTTGGGGACTGGCTTTGAAATGAAGACCACATGACATCAAAACATTCAATTAAAATGCCATTAGTCCAGATGTTTGACCATACAGTGCCAACAAGTAGTTTGACTGTTTTGAATTTAATTGACCAGATGTTTTAGTGGTAGGTGTCTTAATGAGTAGGAGAATGTTTGCAGAGTTGAATCAAATTTCTCTGGGAAAAGCCAGACTCCCTGGAAACAGGGACTTAAATGCTATCACTGCCATTAACCAGAACTTGTCAGAAGTTCCAAAACTGTCTCAACCTCTTCTTACCTATTCCTTTAGGATTCTGTGCTCTTCTGTTGGCTAAGCTCAGAGAAGATGGACAGTGTCTTAGTCGGGATTCTCCCAGAAGCAGATCCTAAAACAAAAAAGGCAAAGGCAAATTTAGAAGCAACTGGTAAACCAAGCACAGATTAAACACAGACAAAACAGGTTTTCAAAGAGTAGAAAGTGGATGGATGTGAGGGTAGAGGTCTCAGATTCAGTGTCAGGCATGCTGCTTTCTTTGAATGTGATGATAGAAACAGCAGCTTACATGGAGGGCTTACTCTGTGCCTAGCACACAGCATCCTTCATCTGTTTCACAGATGAGAATGTCCAGGATCTGAAGCATTAAGTCATGTGTCCCAAGGTACCCAGCTGGGAAGTGTCGGAAGTAAGATTAGTGCTCAGACGTTGGCTGGGAGCTGGAGCTGTCAGCCACTGCTCTGTACTGTGTGTTTCAGAGCCTGTTAGAACATCAGTTTCCTCACCTCTAAGTGTAATGTCCGTCTTAGAGGGCAGCCATAAAGGGGTTAAACAGGGTAAACTAGAAGATATAGAGTTTGTATGGAGCTCCATTCTTTGTGAGTTGAGTTCCCCACAAGTGCTGGTTGTGATACCCTTAGAAGAGCTGATTGTCAGTGCTTATATGCCCCTGCCTCCCCTTTATAAGGTCTCCCAGGCAGATGGCATGCCATGGATCCCGAGACCCAGTAGCTCTCCCTTTAACATAAACGTACCTATCCCTTTGTGACTCAACACTGTGGCAGAGGAAACCAGTGGCCACCCTCCCAAGTCTCCACCCTCAGCAGCTCCTGCTTTTTCCACAACCTTAGGTTTCCCCAGCCATCCTCATGATTCATATTAATGTGGAGAATTAGGACACACAGGCCTGGCATAGCCAGACACCCTGAAGCCCACATACCCATGGGGTGGAGCAGTCTCTAGGATGAAGCCCGGTGGCCAGCCAGTGCTAGCCAGGATCCAAGGTGGGACTCCCAGGAGGTACCCACGGGTGTGTGGAACCTGCCTTGGGAAGCACAGGGCAGCCTTATTTGTAAGTTTGCACAGGTCTGAGATCTCAGGTGCTCTTCCCACTGGATTCGCCCAGTTTTATTTCTCTATTCTCCCAATTATGCGCTGAGCAGGAAGGAGAGGTCACTAGTAAATGAGGCTCCCTCTGTATCAAAGGCCAGGCCAGACAACACACAGCATTTTTGTTGTTAATATATCCACTAAGATGAGCCAGAAACACAGCAAGAATTCTGCCTTTACTCTAAAATAAACAATCCCTGCAAACTTATGGTTACCAAAGGGGAAATGTGGGGTGGGTGGAGGAGGGATAAATCAGGAGCTTGGGACTGACATACACCCATTACCATATATAAGATAGATTACCAACAAGGACCTGCTGTGTAGCACAGGGACCTCTACTAGATATTCTGCAATAACCAAATGGAAAAAGAATCTGAAAAAGAATGAATATATGTATATGGATAACTGACTCACTTTGCTATACACCTGAAACTAACACAACATTGTAAATCAAGTATCATGCATGTATGCTCAACTGCTTCAGTCATACCCAACTCTTTGTGACCCTACAGACTATAGTCCACCAGACTCAGAGATGACTCACTCTTGCTTTCAAGTTGTGTGGACTGTGTGTAGAGGCCTTGTTGGGGCCAGTGAGTTATGTGCAGGCCAAGAGAGGCCCTCTATGGGAAAGATCAGTTGAGGATTTGTCTCTGGTCTAGAATGTGAAGGGAGGGAGGAAAAGAGTTCTCTTCTCAGGAGCTGCCCCCTGAGGTCCCTCTGCAACATTTAACATCTGACAAGGGGATGAAGTAGAAGACCAGAGCCTGGGCCACCAACACTCTGTTCTAGCAGGAGGGATGAATCTAAAGCACCAGGACACCTCTCTTGTTCCTCAGGGAGGAGCTTCCTTTTCAGGATAGAACTGACCTGACTCTTTCTCCTGGGACCCTGATGTGAGAAAATAGCATTTATCCCACATCAGGCAGGAGACTGAATCCCCACCTCTTCACAGCCTAATGCTCCTCCAGATCAGGGATCTGGTCATCTAGAAGGTTCCCTGGCAGTCCTAGTGAACCTCAGCCAAGTGTTCATTTGCCACAAAAGGATATAAGAATAATTTTCAAAACCTTTGAATATCTCTCAATATTTTTTGTCTCTGGGATGTATACTATTTTCTTAAGTTATGAAGGTGTCTTTCAGCCAACAGAGCTTTCATTATCTGAACTTTTCTCTCATGGGAAATAAGCTGGCTTCCATAATAGCCAGAGATGGTTTCAAATTTTTCTGAAAGAATTTTGACTTGTGTTTTATAGGTGCCCAGCTCATCACGTGCATTGCTGAGCTTGTTACCTGCTTTTGAAGGATTCTTTTCTACTTAGAGGGTGAAACTGAAAGTTGCTTAGTCATGTCCAACTCTTTGCAACCCCATGTACTATACAGTCCACGGAATTCTCCAGGCCAGAATACTGGAGTGGGTAGCTTTTCCCTTCTCCAGGAGATCTTCCCAACCCAGGGATCAAACCCAGGTCTCCCACATTGCAGGCGGATTCTTTACCAACTGAGCCACAACGGAAGCCCAAGAATATGGGAATGGGTAGCCTATCCCTTCTCCAGCGGATCTTCCCGACTCAGGAATTGAACCGGGGTCTCCTGCATTGCAAGCAGATTCTTTACCAACTGAGATATCAGGGAAGTTCTTTACTTTACAGGGTAAATTCTCTCTAACTCAAATATTTGGTGAGAATATTTTTCCCCCTTGATGCAGTTCTAAGAGAACTTGAAGTACCCATAGAAGCTGTTACCTCTGTGTTCTGTTTTTGTTTTGTTTTGTTTTTCTGTGTAAAGCTTTATCAGTTTAGAGACTTTGCATATAATTTTAAGATCATCATTTATTTAATCTTTGTCAGTGAGTTTAGCATATATTTCATTTCCTTATTTTTTCAAGAGTTTTTAATATTTAACTCAGTCACATGAATCACTGATTTCAAAACTTGATTTTTCACTCATTCTATGTGGTCTCTGTATGCTGATGAATCTCAAGCTCCCACCATGCTACCTCCTCCAGGACCTGCTGCAGAAATTCTCGTACTCTCAGATTCCAATGTCTATCCAAAGACTTGGCCTGACTCTCCTTAGAATTTTCTGATATTCTCTTCTGTTTAGTAAGTTTATTATTCTCCCTTTCATTCCTTCAGCTTCTCATGAAAGAAGGTTTAGACATCCCTTAAAGATTGGAATCTTTTTTCAAAGCATCCTTTAGAGCTGCCTGGTGGATTTTGAAAGATGTTATGATGGCAGCTATTTGATTTTGGATATATCCTGACTTATCTTAGAAAGACCAGATCTTTTTGGAAATGTCAACTTGCTCTTTGTTAATTATGTGTTTACCCATTCACTCCCCAGGTAGTAAAATAATATAAAATTTAAATTTTAACCATTTTAAGTGCATAATTTAGCGGTTTTAGGAATATTCATATTGTTGAGCAACTTCATCATTATTCATCCCCAGAACTTTATTGTCTTCCCAAACTGATACTCTGTATCCATTAAAATACAACTCCCCACTACCTCCTCCCTCTATTCCCTGCCAGCCACCATTCTACTTTCTGTCTCTATGAATTTAACTACTTGAGATATCTCATGTAAATGGAATCATACGGTATTTGTTCTTTTGTGTGTGGCTTATTTCACTTAGCTGAACCTCTGCACCAGTTGAAAATCCACATGCAACTTTATAGTAGGCCCTCTCTACTGATGAGAGGGCCTAATATCCTCTATAGAGATAGAGATAGAGTTTTACTCTATAGAGATAGAGTTTTCTCTATGATGAGGAAACCATCATACCGACGTTTCCCCATCTGCAGATTCAATCAACTGCAGATTATATAGTGCTGTAGTATGTATTTGTTGAAAAAAAAAAAAACACACATGAAGGTGGACCCACCCAGTTCAAAGTCATTTGCTAAAAATCACTGCATTTAATAATGTAAAACAAGCGATGCAAACACCTTAGTGACCAAGAAGTTTAAGGGGGTATAGATGGCTTCAAGTACAGCTTGATCTAGAGTCAAGCAGTTTATTGACATCATTCTCTCTTGTATCCCTTGTCATTTCCTCATCTCTGAAAACATGTATTCACACAAACAATTGTACATGAATGTCCATATCAGCTTTATTTGTAATAGCCAACAGCTGGACAGGAACAGGGATTCTACTCCTGATGAGGTTTCCATGGAGCTGACAGTGGAAGGCGTGGTATCCATGACTGACTGGCAGGGATGGAAGGACCAGCTCCCCATCTGATCTCCTCTGACATCGCTCCAGTGGAGGTGCTGGGACACCCCTTACTGCCACCCGTGGATGGGAGTCTATGCTCCCCACCAGCCTTTGTGTCATCCTCTGTAGCGTTTGACTGAAGCAGTTTTTGGCTGAAAGTTTTACACCTTGACAGCCTGTGTCTTCTTGGTCTCTGGCTAGAGAGAGCAGGTGTTTATGTTTCCAGGTTGCCAGCCTCTTCACTGCCATGTCTAGAGTATGTGAGGTGGGAAGAAACTCAGAGAAACTCACCACCACGTCCTTCCTCAGATTCTGAAGCTTTAGTCAGTCTTCTCTTCTTTCCAAATATCCGTGTGTTTATTTTATACGTAATGTCCAGGATTTTTTGTTGTGCTTAATGGGAGAAGTAATGACACCTACATACACTCTATCTTCCCACTTTGGACACGTCTTCATGTGCAGGACAGGCCAGGGGTGCCAAGGAATGAATTCCTCAGGAGCAACCCTCAATTAGCGATGGAGAGAAGTTAGTGGAAGAATACCCCAGAGCCCTCAATCCTGGGTGCTCTAGGCAGGAGTTCTGTAGTCTCTCAGAAATTTCTAGTAAGAATGAGCCCAGCTGCCCCCAACAATAACTTGTTGGGAGTTTGGGATTAAGAGGTACAGACTACCAGGAATAAAATAAAGATACAAAGATGTAATATACAGCATAGGGAACCTAGTCAATATTGTATAATAACTTTAAATGGAGTATAACCTATAAAAATACTGAATTTCTATGTTGTACACCTAAAACTAATATTGTAAGTCAACTATTTTGTTGTTACTGTTGTTCTATATTTGCTTAAGTTGTGTTCGACTCTTTGCAATCCTATGCAAGGTAACACACCAGGCTCCCCGTCTATGGAATTGCCCAGGCAAGAATACTGGAGTGGGCTGCCATTTCCTTCTCCAGGGAATCTTCCCAACTCAAGGATGGAACTCATGTCTCCAGCTTGGCGGGCAGGTTCTTTGCCACTGAGCCACCAGATAAACTATACCTCAACAACAACAAAAAAGAATTGATCCACCCAAAAAAGAATGCCCAGTAAACGCAAATTTTAGGTCTAAAATTGAAGCAAAATCCTAAAATGAAAAGATAGCCTGAACTTGAGGCAACATTTGCAATAATTCCACAGAATTTTAAAAAAAAAGAATGTTGTTATTTTTAAAACTCTATCTGAAACTTTTTTTAAGTTTAGAGTTATTTCAAAATGAAAAAATTATAAGTGCCTTTGATATTTGAAGAATTCATACAATTTCATAAGAAATCACTAAGACCCCAATAGATGAATGAATAAGAGTATAAACAGGATACACAAACACAAACACACATATACTCACAAAAAGACAAAAAGGTGGTTAACAGATAAGGCAGAAAAACATTCAGTAGCAAAGAAATGCCAATTAAAATAAGATTTCAAGGAATTCCCTGGCGGTCCAGTGGTTAGAACTCAGGGGCGCTTTCACTGAAGAAGAGCATGGGTCCAATCTCTGGTTGGGGAACTAAGATCTTGAAAGCTACATGCATGGCCTAAAAAACAAATAAATAGACAAAAGCATTTGTTATAAAAAAGTAAAATAAGACTTCAATATCTGTCAAATTAAGTATTGACTTTCTACTTTTCCCTCTCCCCCTCCCCCCACTTCTGCTGGAGTGTTTCCTGGTACCCCATCCCAAATCAACTACTTACGCTCACATTCTTAACTCAGGTTTTGCTTCTGGGAAGCCAGACCTAAGACCTAAGACAGTTGGCTAAATGAGTAGGAAAGATGGCAGGGATCACCCTTCCAGTGGAAAGAAAGAGTTAAGGGAAGACGTAGGCAGGAGATAAAGGGGAAAGCCAAGGAGGGTTTGCGATGCTTCCTGCTTCAGTGTAATCAGTCTCTTATCCTCATGTTTCCCCAAAGAATTTCAGACGGGAAGACTCTGGGTATCGCTGTGTCCTTAAGTGGCATCTGCCTTCCCAGCAACTCCCCAATCAGCATTGTCTGCAGACTTCATTAGGGAGCCACAATTCCCATCCCACCATCCTCCTGTTTCATGCAGGCTTCAGAAAAGCCAGGCAGAGGTAGGAGCTGCCATCTCCCTCCCAGTAACCTGGAGTTGGCCCTGGGGGCGGGGGCCAGGGTGTTGGAGGCCTCTGAATGTGCTGTGACTGACTTTTAATAAACATTAACGCGGAGGAGGAGATTGGTTAGAGCGAAATTTGCTTCAAATTAGAGCTGGCAAAGCAGGATCCAGTTATCCACGGGAAAGAGCAACTTGTGAGCTGGCCAAGATTATCACGCCATCATCAATCAGGGGGAAAGAAAAACACGCCTTCCCTGGCCTCCTCCCTCCCTCCTCCTCCTCTCGCTAATGCTTTCCAGCCCCAACCGTGGAATGTTTTGTTTAAGGAAAAAGTTGTTGGGCCGTAATTAGTAATTCTATTAGAGTAATACATCTTTATCTAAATAAACACAACCTGCTTTTCCACCCTGAGAAATTACGCGGCAGGGATGGGGGAGGAGAGAAGCAGGCTGAGGTTTTGAGGGCATTGAGTGAATCTGCCCCCGGTCACATGAGAGTCCTGGAGTCAGTCTGTGGATAAGCAAATGGGCTGATAGGAGATGTGTTATCAGAGGCTGAGTCAGCTCAGCTGCTTTGCACTGACCCCTGGCAACATCCCCAGCCAGCATCGCTCCCACAGCCCCTTCTGTTAAAGATGTTTCCTCCTTAGCAGAGAACCCAGAAGGATGTACAGGACTGAGAGATTAATACCAGTGAGCAACCCACCTTCTTTACAGAGAGCAGAAAAGAGAGCATGGGAAGAAATCCACAATCCCAAATACCTGCCTGGGATCTGGAGTTCAAATCATTTTCACACTGAGGATTATACTAACCTGTGTAGCATCCCCTGTCATTTGCCCCTAAAGTTGTTGCTGGTGTGAGGTGAACAGGGCATCAGGATGTAAGTCAAAGAGGTTGGCATAACATTCTCAAAAAGTGAAACCAACAAATCAGTCTCTGAGAGCAAAAGTCATCTGGTACTTCTCTCCAGCTAACCTCTTCCAGGGAGTTCTTAGATTTGCCTCTGGGCAGTAGAAGACAATTATGCATGCGTGCTCGGTCACTTCAGGTGTCTTGGACTCCTTGTGATATTATGGACTGTAGCCCACCAGGTTCCTCTGATCATGGGATTCTCCAGGCAAGAATACTAGAGTGGGTAGCCATTCCCTCTTACAGGGGATCTTCCCGACCCAGGGATGGAACCCGTGTCTCCTGCCTTGCAGGCGGACTTTGTACCACTGAGCCACCAAGGAAGCCTAGAAATTCATTAGTTTCTTTCAATTAATGAATCTTTGTTTTATGCATAAAGGGATTGTTCCATATTATAAATTATACACTACAGGCTCATTCTAGAAAGTTTTAGAAGAAAAACAAAACTTATGTGTTGTTGTCAAGCAATTCTTCATCACAATGAACTGTAGAGAAAAACCTGGCTACATTTTCTTCCAGTCATTTTTCTATGCAAGCTATTTTGGTTTATTTGTCTTATCTAGTTATGGCCAAACCATGTAGACTGTGTTTGTTGAATGGCAGCTATATGCTGATCCAAGGTGAACCAGGATCCAGGTGCCCTCTGAAAGGCGGATACTACCTGAAAATTTGTAGTCGCTATGATCTGCCTACCAAGGTCAGGTAAAGGCGAAGAATGACACTCTGGCTATAGTCATTTTTATGGATTGGTGGTTATCTGTGTGCTTTTGTTTGCAAAGCCAATTTTGGAAGATGAGATAGGCAAAGAATATATGAATGGGATGAAGGCTTACAAACACAACCAATAACATCATCATCATCAAAATAATAAAACATAATGACTGGCCCAAATTCTTCTTAACAGATACCAACTCCCTGGAGCATTAGTTGTGAGGGAATGGATCCACCACTTATCATTCCAGGAGGGACCAAAGACCAACAGGAGAGAGTTCATGTTCTTATCAACAAAAAGGAAAGTAAAGATAGATTTCTAAGCTGCAATGCCTCCCATGCCTGTAGCTCATCTTTCTAAAGCAATAATTATAGCCCACATTATTGAGCACTTTCTAAACACCAGGCTAAATAGATTCTGGTACCAATTCTGATGGGGGATGGTCCTCATACCAACAAGAAATTCTTGGGATACCAACCAGGTATCTTACAGGTCAACCAGGTCAACTCAATTCTGACACTGCTTACCCAGGGATAACATCAGATTCCACAAGTTCATGGTTCAGTCCTACAAGACCGCCCATCCCTTCCAGATGTCAGTCCCTAGTCCAGGTTTGTCACCTGTACTTCTGGCCAACTGGCTATAAATCAGAGGTTCTCAAGAACCCCTCCTTGGGTTCTATTAATTTGCTAGAGTGACTCGCAGAACTCAGAGAAACTTTACTCTACTAGAATGCTCACTAGATTACTGGTTTGTTGTAAAAGGATAAAATTCAGGAACAGGCAGATGGAATACATGCATAGGGCAGGACATGGGGAAAGGGAGGTAGAGCTTCCATGCCCTCCCCAGGCTTATCACTCCCACATCCCCACATGGACAGCAACCCAGAAGCTCTCCAATCTCTGTCCTTCTGAGATTTTGTGGAGTCTTCTTTACATATCCATAAATGATTAAATCATCGGCCACTGACAATTGATTCGCCCTCCATCTCCTCCACCCTCCCCAGAGGGGCGATAGGGTAGGTACTGAAAGTTTCAACCCTCTCATCACTTGGTTGGTTTCCTGGCAACCAGCTCCCAGCCTTAGGTTACCTCAAGACACCTTTATAGACCTCATCATAGGAAATTCCAAGGATTTAGGAGTTCTGTGCCAGGCACATGATGGAAGATTAAAAGCGTCCCTGTTGGCTCAGATAGTAAAAAATCTGTCTGCAATGCAGGAGACCCGGATTCAATCCCTGGGTGGGGAAGACCCCTTGTAGAAGGGCATGGCTACCTACTCCAGTATCCTTGCCTGGAGAATTTCATGGACAGAGGAGCCTGGTGGGCTACAGTTCATGGGGTGGCAAAGAATTAGACACAACTGAGTGACTAACACTTTCACTATTATAAATCACACTATGATTATTATGCCAAACTCTTCATGTGCTGTATCCCCTTTCATTCATATTACAACCCCAAAACTTAGATACTATTATCCCCATTTTCAAGGACTAGGAAATATAGACTCAGATGAAGCTAAGCAAACTGCCTGGTGGAAATTTCCAGCTTTTATTAACAATATTTTGATCTGTTCTGAGGGTTGCTGTGAATGGAGCCCAAATGTCCTCTGTCAAGTTGAAAGTCAACCTTTAATATGGGCCCTGGAGCCAGTTCCCGGCCTCTTTCTGCTGTTCATCATTTGATACATGTGTACACTGGTGACATTTTTATGGCCATTTCACTTTCCTCAACTAGAACATTCCTTTCCTTCATAGATTTCCTTAATATTTAGTGTCAATATTGCCCACTAGCCTGCAAATTCCATGAGAGCAAGGACCACGACTCTCCTCCCACACAGTGTATGGCATGTGGCAGGAACTGGGTAAACATTCACTGAATGAATGTACCCAGTAGGTAGAGATGATGCCACACACTTCTCCTTTGCACCTTGCTCAGAGTGGAACCCAGTCAGTGTCCAGAAAAAACCTGCTTCACCCATGTTTCACCCCCCGCAGTAGTTGCTTGTGCCTCTATAAATTCTACCATCTGTTAAGGTCAACTTCAACTTCGTCTTCTCTGCAAAGTTGTTCATAGACATTGCTGTGTCATGAAGAGCACAAGCTTTGATATCAAACAAGCACAGGTTGTAATCCCACTCTACCATTCCGTTGTGTGACATCTGCTCAGCTTCTCGATTCTCTTAGCTTCAACTGTCACATCTGTAAGGTGGGGTAACGTTAGTCCCCACCATACATGATGATGATTTATGAAAAGTGCTTACAACAGAATCTAGCTTATCATAAATGCTTGTTTAAGGCAAGTTGTTAACATTCAAACCTAATAAATTGCCTGATTTTTTTTATCCATTCAGTTCAGTTCAGTTCAGTTTAGTTGCTCAGTTGTGTCTGACTGTTTGTGACCCCATAGACCGCAGCATGCCAGACTTCCTTGTCCATCACCAACTCCCAGAGCTTGCTCAAACTCTTGACCATTGAGTCGAAGATGCCACCCAACCATCTCATCCTCTATTGCCCCCTTCTCCTCCTCTCCTCAATCTTTCCCTGCATCGGGGTCTTTTCCAAAGACTCAGCTCTTTGCAACAGGTGGCCAGAGTATTGGAGCTAAAGACCCCTCTGCTTCTCCTTTATAGCGGCACCGCACTCATGACTACTTGTTTAAGTTCTTTTTTCCCTGATAACAGTAAAAACACCCCACTCCATATCTGACACAATGACTTGCTCAAAATACTGGCTCAATAAATATTTTCATACAAATGATTAATCAATCAGGCAGACCCAAGTTGGGCTACTACACTTACCATCTGCATAAACTCAGAGACAAGCCCCTTAACCAAAAACCCCCATAGATGGAGACAGTCAGAAAGCTTAAGTGACCTGTTCAATGTCACACAGCTGGTGAGTGCTAGACCAAGAGCTTGTACTCACATACTCCGGTTGCACAGACCAGTTCTAACCCTCACGATGCTCTCCCCTTGATTGTCCCAGTGCACAAAGTCCTTCCCTCTCACATGCTGAAGCCACACTCACGTCTCAGTACATGACACCAAACTCAGTCCAGAAAACACAAGCTAGGCTGCCAGCTGGAGGGGCTGACAGTGAGCTCTCCACTCTCCTGTGCCTTTTAGCCAAAGGCATGGGGACAGCCAAAGCTGTCATCGCCTCTGTTCAAACCAGGGAAGACAGAACCAAGAGCCCATCAGGCAATGAACCACCAAGCACAGAAATCAAATAGGAGGAGGGTTGGCTATACTGCCTGTATTTATTTCTTAGCTGCTTTAATAAAGTATTACAAATGCGGTAGCTTAAAACAACAGGAATATTTTCTCATGCAGTCCTGGAGGCCAGAAGTCAAAACTTCATGTGTGTTGCAAGCTCAAAAAATCCCTCAACATTCGGGGGAGAATCTTTGCCTCTTTTAACTTCTGGCTGCTCCAGGCACTTGTTGGCTTATAGCCATGTACCTCCAGGGTCTGCATCTTGGCCACATCACCTTCTCCTCCGTGTAGCTCTCTCAAAACACCCTCCGGCTCTCTCTTATAACAGTGCACCTCATGGCATTTAGGGCTCAGGTGGATAATAGAGGATAAATGCCTCCCCTCAAGATCCTTACATTAATCTCCAATTTTACCATGTAAGGCAACATCCACAGGTTCTAAGGATTTGCTATGACTTGGGTGGGAAGCATTTTTCACTCTACCCTACAGCCATATTTCAGTAACCCCACTACCACCCCCACCAAACACTGAGGACAGCGAGGCTGCCATCTCCCCTGCTCTTAGAACTGGATGTTTCTCCTGCTGCTGTTGCCATCACCACCCACCAAAAGTAGTTTCTATGCTGTCACTGGTTCTTAGCTTCCCCACATCCCAGTGCAAAGCCTTGAAACAGTCTGTCTGGCTGAGCAGTGGTCATGTACCCCAGCCTTAAAAGAAGCAGGGGTAGTGAGTACATGTCCTTTGTGATTCTCTAGGCAGAGGAAGGCTGGGCCTTTCCCCAAGTCTCATACAGTGGGGAACGCCCAGCATCAAAGGGAGTTCATGTCCTGGACATGGAAAATGACCGCTAGCTTCTCCCAGATCTTCTCAGACATTCACAAGGTTCTTGCATGATCACACAGGCAGATCTGTCTACTTCTGTGCTGATTGCTCATCAGGATTCCATGATTATGCTTGAGAGTAATGTCTAACCACAACCACTATGGCCCCATCTGCTCTAAAAGTACTAGAATCTATGAGCTGTTCACCTCCTCTTTATGACTCCAGAGCTACAAATGCATGTGATAGCAATGCATCACAAGATATAAAGCAGATATACCTGCCTGTCCTAGGTTATCCCACAGGCAGACTATAGTATGAGCAAAAGAGAGTATAAACCCTGTGCTCCCTGAGCCCCCAATGACTCACTCGTGGGTTTCTATGGAGCTCCACATCCCTGGGCTCTTCCTACTTCCCCTCTCCACGATGCTCAGATATGAGTCTTTGTACTTGGCCCAGGAAGTGTCTCCACGAAAGTCTCAACTCTTCTACCATCCCGCTTCAGAAAAGCTGTGTATGCCATCTCTTCCCTCTTTCTCATTTAGCCAAATGCCCTCCTGTATAACATGGACATTCATTCCTGATGGTCTTCCTTCATATATAACTCTGCAGGGCAGTGCTCAGTCATGCCCAACTCTTTGCAACTTCATGGACTGTAACCATCCAGGCTCCTCTCTTCATGGGATTTTTCATATAGGAATACTGGAATGGGTTGCCATTTCCTCCTCCAGGGTGTCTTCCCGGCCCAGGGATCAAACCTGTGTCTCCTGCATCTCCTGCACTGGCACTTACTGAGCACTTTACTACTGAGCCACCAGAGAAAATCCAAACCCAAGATAGTCATGTGTTATGTGGTATCTCGTTCTTTGGGAACTTCCTTCCCAGGTGATGAATGTAAACACCTCAGCAGGTAGCCTGACTCCAGACTAAACTTTCCTTGCCTTTAAACCCAGAACCTGCCATTCCTTCTACCTACAAAGCCCCTCTCTTGTGGGAAAACTCTTAGCCTGCCGAAGAGCTCTGTAAGTGTAGCGTTTAACACGTACTCCCTTTCTCCTGGAGGCAGCACTATATATAATTATAAATCAGGGTAAATCTAATACAGGCCAACTAAAGGTACGGCCAAAGGCTAGGGAAGCACAAAGAGAAGGAATGGCTTGCAGGGCTTCACGGAGAGTATAGAGTGTAAATTACCTTTAGAATGTGCATGACTGGTCCGGTCTGTTTGGGGCCAAACACATCTGGATACACCCAGTTATCTCCAAGTCAGTTGCCACCATCATCTCACACCTGGAAGACTAATCCTTGGCTTTCACCTGTTTCATTTTCCACCAGAAACTAAAGGGATTATCCTCAAAGTAAAATAGACAGGGTTGCCCACTCCTGAAACCTTTTAAAAGCTTCCCCTATCACTTTGGGTTAAGGGTCAAATTGTGTTTCCACCCCTTCAATGAAAAAAAAATATATATATATACATATATATGTTGACGTCCTCACTCCTAGTACCTGTGAATGTGACATCACTTTATTTGAGAATAGGTTCTTTGCAGATTTAAGGAAGTGGAGATGAGGTCATTAGGGTGGGCCTTAGTCCAATGTGACCGGTGTCTTTATAAGAAAAGGGGTGTTTGGAAACAGATGTAGACACAGAGGGAAGACAACCCTATGAAGACAGGGAGGGATTGGAGTAATGCTGCCATAAGCCAAGAAGCGCCCGGGCTACCAGAAGCCGGACAAGGCAAGGAAGAAGACTCCCCTAGGCTTTGGAGGGAGTGTGGCCCTGCCCGCACCTTGATTCCAGGCCGCCAGCCTTCAGAACTCTGCGGCAACGCATTTCTACTGTTTTAAGCCACGCAGTTTGTAATGCTTTGTTTCGGCGGCCCCAGGAGGCTTCCCAAGTGGCACTACTTGTAAAAGAACCTGCCTGTCAATGCAGGAGACAGAAGAGACGTGAGTTCAATGCCTGGGTCTGGAAGATCCCCTGCTTCCCCCGTAGCACAGTGGTAAAGAATCCACCTGCCAAAGCAGGAGACCCAGGAGATGTGGGCTCAGTCCCTGGCTGGGGAAGATCCCCTGGAGAAGGAAATGGCCACCCACTCCAGTGTTCTTGCTGGGAGAATCCCATGGATAGAGGAGCCTGGCGGCCTAAGGTCCATGAGGTCACAAAGAGTTGGACACGACTTAGCAACTAAATAACACTACTACAGTCTTCATAACACTACTACTCCTTCATTGCTTTATCTACTTTTAAATAGCTTACCTCCTCATTGAAATGTCAGCTCCAGGAGAGCAGGGGCCTCCTCCATCAGACATAGCACCTCTCCCCAACTCACGTAGCATTGTCCAAATGAACGCTTGTCAAGAGAATAAACGTAGGTCGGAGACAGGGTAACTAGCATGAGCACAACCACGGAGGCTGGGAGAGTGCGGTAGAGTCTCAGAATGCTGAGGGTGGAATCTGGAAGGAGAGAGTAGCATCCTCCTGGTAGACACGTGGCAGATGTTACTTGCTGGAAAGGCCATTACTTGCTTGATTGTAGATGTCTCAGGATGCCCACTGGGGCATTTGGGCTTAATTCTGTATTAAAATCAGAATCATCATAGATTTTTGAGCAGTAGTGACCCAAGATGACCTTGCTTTAAGGAGATCTCTCAAGTCAGAGCACAGAGGGTGGATTAGACAGGTGGGCAACTATAGCCAGGGAGACGAGCGTGGCATCTATTAAAATGTTCCAGGTGAGAGGTGAAGGGGGCTTGACCCAGGGCAGGAGCCATGGGGATGGAAAAAGACAGATAAGGCAGGGGTTGAACCGACAAGTTTCAGCAGATGATGGCACATGGAGGTGGAGGGTTTGGGAGGGCAGGACACAGCACCAGCTTCTCTGACAGGAGTGACTGGATACAATAGGAGTACCTATAGGAGGCAACTTTTAAGGAAATGTGTCCAAAAGTAAGGAAGTAAATTTTTTTATTGGTTCCCAGTAAATGAAATGGCTCGGGCTTAACTAGAATGACTGGTTGCATTTTTAGAGTTTTCCTGCTCAAAAAGCAAGAAATGAGAGAGTTGATTCTTCCACATGTCCTCCCTCTCTCAGGGAGGGCTTGGCCATCTGGACCACAGGGGAAGCCACCAGACTTTGGCCAGTTAAGCAAGGCCAGGGAAGCCCAGCCCGCCTCTCAAGTCAAAACCCCTCCACTCAGGACGTTCAGGACCTCACCCCCACCCCTCACTGAGCCAGGATGAATTTTTAACTCACTATTGATCAGGCAATTTTAAAATCAATTTTAATTAAATGAAAGATTTCTATCAGGATTGCTTCTTTCTGGACAGTAAATTGGACCTTGTAATAACACTTACATTGGAACATCACTCATGCAAGTAACAGAGTTCATCATAAATAAGTAAAGACCCTTCTCCTTATTATGCATTTGGGGAAAATCCGAGGTTAGAGGTTTTGCCAAGGCCCAGCAGTCATGGAGACAGAAGTGGGGAACCTGAGTCATGAGGATGGTGATATCAAATCCCACTCCTACCACTCTCAGCCTCTAAAATCCCTCTCCACATGGAATAAAGAGAAAATAGATCCTTGTCAGTTACTGGAAAAGGGAAATAGTGGGAATTTAACTGATAAAGATGAAGTAAGTGCATTGAGAGGTGTGCATAGAAGATAGTTCATTATCAGAAGGCACTTTCCTGGTTAGAAATGGTCACGCTTGGTTAGCTCATAGAAATACTGTCCCAACAGAGACAGCACCTGAGCATATCACTACTTCATATTGCCCTTATCTCTGTTTCTTACCTTACCTCATCACCTGTATCTCATACTGGGAGACTGGGACACACAGGACCTCAGTCAGAACATCAGCTCAGCTGTCAGGTTTTGTCTTCCCCAGACTGCTTCAGCTGGACTTTATCTCATCACCTGTTTGCAGATTCAGCATTTTTCCAGTTCCTGAACCATTCTTGATGAGGACTTGACCAACTACACATGGGGTATAGACTTGGTATCAAAAGCCTGGACTCTGTGAGGCAGGCATGAGGTCTGATTGGTGGGCTTATCACGGAGCCCCCTTTGCCTGCTCTCTGGAATTATATACTGTCCTTCTAAACTGGATGGCTCCATCAGATAATAGCTCAGGAGATGGTCCTTCATCAGGTATCCCAAGATACAAGATATCCATGACTTCGCTATAGTGAAATTTATTAAGATTTATTTATTTTTAATATAAAGTGAAATTTATCTTTTGGTGTACAATTCTATGAAATCTGGCAAATCCACAGTTGTGTAACCACCACCACCATCAAGATACAGAATGGCTCCATTATCACCCCGCAACAAATTCCCTTCTATCCCTTTGTAGACAGCACTACTCCTACCCCTGGAAACCACTGATTGGTTTCTGGTCTATGGTTTTGCCTTTGTCTTTGGAATCATGCAGCTTCACCTTGTGAGTCTTGCTGCTTTCACTTAGCAGAATGCACTTGAGATTCATCTACGTTGTTAAGTGTATCAGCTATTCACGCCTCATGATCAAACAGTATTTTATTGTATAGATGTACCACAACTCGTTTATCCATGCAACAGCTGATGGACATTTGGGTTGTTAGCAGTTTGGCATGATAAATCTACTATAAACCTTCACACACAGGTTTTTGTGTTAACATCTCTTTTCATCACTCTTAGGTAAATGCTTAGGATTAGGATCCCTAAGTGCCTCGGTGAGTGTGTAACTTTCTAAGAAACCACCACACCACCTGCCAGGGAGGCTGGACCAATTCTGCACTCCTGCCCGCTATATACAAAAACTCCACTTACTGACATTCTCACAGCCCTTGGCATTCAGTTTGTTTCCCAGGCTAAGTGGCACAATACCTCAGATTTTACCTTGAATAAATGGGTGCCACACGGTTTCCCGCTTTTAGCAACACTGTCAATTACCTATTCACCATCTTCCTTCTCCTTTAGTAAGAGAACCCAGATTTTGTTCATCCTCATCCTAGAGGTTATATCCTTCAGGGTAAGCCCAACCTCAGTCAGTGTGTGAATCCTGGTTTCTCCTCTTGGACTTCAATCGTGACTCTGATGCTTTCTAGTTGTAGCCCTGCATGCTACTGCTAAGTCACTTCAGTCATGTCCGACTCTGTGCGACCCCATCCCTGGGATTCTCCAGGCAAGAACACTGGAGTGGGTTGCCACTTCCTTCTCCAATGCATAAAAGTGAAAAGTGAAAGTGAAGTTGCTCAGTCATGTCCGACTCTTCGAGACCCCATGGACTGCAGCCTACCAGGCTCCTCCGTCCATGGGATTTTCCAGGCGAGAGTACTGGAGTGGAGTGCCATTGCCTTCTCTGGTAGCCCTGCATAGCTACCTAAATTCTCAGAGCCTCTGGTTCTCGGGGATAATTGTAGAACCTACACTGAGAGTTGCTTTAAGAGCTGAATGAATCAATGCATGGAAGGTCTTGGTTTTATCCCCTGTACATAAATATTATCATTATTATATTACCAAATGATTTCTCATTCCCTGCATTTTCCTGACAAACTCTAGTATTGAAAAGGTTAATATCCCCAGGCAAGAGGTATTTAAAGACAATTAACCAGGTTAAAATCTCACACAGATATTTCAAAACCATTTACTTGTCTCTTGAACAAATAAACTAACAAATTCAAGAGGGCTTTGTTCTCTGAAAAAGAAGTCACCACCGGAATAGGCTCACTGAAGAGATGTCTGGCTAGTTCCTCTGAATCGACTGTTTCCCTGATGTGGGTCTGCACAGACATGCACACGTGGCAGCCACATCAGACTCTGGCATCAGTGGACAAGGCTTGGTCTGCAGTGGTATCTCCTCTCACCAGAACCCCAACCTGGGCCCAGTCCTGGCCTCTGGGACTCTCGTTACCCATTAGAATGAGGACTCTCCTCTTGACCAAAGAACTAAAGGGGTATAATTTAATTTTCAGACCATTTATCTTTTAACCTGGGTGGGTGATGAGACATCTGTCTTCTTAAAACAACTGTCTAATCCTCCCATTCAATTTAACTTCTAATAATACAAAGACTATCCCAGATACCATCCAAATAAAGGGAAAGTACTCATGTCAGGGTAAATAGGATATCGAGAAATTCTGACCTCTGCTTGTTGAGGCTCTTGCCCTACATTCCAGGAAGAGTTTTTCTAGAAGAGTTGCAGGTACCTCCCAAGGGTAACTAATTCATCAAAATATTTCAGAAGTGTCTCTCAAAAAAAATGATTGCTATCTTTATTAGAGCCATCAGGAGGAGAGCTCGGGAGTCTGAAATTTAACCTTACTGTACACACTCACGGTTGAAAACCACTGCTTTAGAGCAGTTGGTGGGCTTCTTAGGTAGCTCAGTAGTAAAGAACCCACCCGCCAATGCAGGAGATACAAGAGACATGGATTCCCTCCCTGGGTCAGGAAGATCACCTGGAGTAGGAATACCTGCTTCAGTATTCTTACCTGGGAAATCCCATAGACAAAGGAGTCTGGCAGGCTATAGTCTATGAGGCTGCAAAGAGTCAGACACGACTGAGCAACTGAGCGCTCTTGCACGCACACACACACAACAGTCGGTAAAGTGTGGCTCATGAATGAAACACTGTCAGCTGCTTGTTTTTGTAAACAAAGTTTTATTGGCACACAGCCACAGCCACTTGTTTGCATATTGCCTATGGCTGCTTTCATGCTAAAACAGCAGAGTTGAGCAGTTGTAACAAAAACTATATGGCCCACAAAACCTAAAATATATGATATTTAGGTTCCTGGCCCTTTACAGGAAAAGTTGGCCAACCCCTGCTTTCATGAAAAGTCCTGGTGGTATCTGCAATTAAAGTCCTAGGAAATAGAAAGATAGTCTAGGTCTATTACTAGTGTATCATCTTCCCTCCTTTCATTCTTTTGTGTATATATTTTAAATAATTATGTCAGATAGCCCATATATACGTATGGCGTCCACTAAGGGCCAGCAGACACTATGCTATATGTTAAAAAAAATACAGTGATCCCCTTGGAGCCCCCATGAGGTTTGTAGTTATGACTTATTTTATCAAATCTAAGTCATCATTGATTAAAGACATCATTATTTTATGCACTATTAAGAAAGAAAAAAAATGCCACCAATTAAATCATGGCACAGTATTCCCTGATGCCTTAGAAATTTTATTTTCTAATTATTAAAACGCTCTTTTAGATTTATTTTTATGGCTCTTGGCATACATAAAAAATTATATGCAATACTACTGGTTAAGAGCTACAGTCTCTGGGGTCTTCTTCCAGGTTACTGGCCAGCCCTACTCTGCAAGTGACTTGCAGACACTTTCCTGATCTTATCAGAAAGTATCAACAAAGAGTTTTCAGACGAGGTTTATGTATGTGAGGGCAATGACAGCCATGTCCCAACTGTTACCTGGCCAAAAGTGTTTATAAGAGGCAATCAATCATAACCCGTTTTCAGATTTGATAAATGGCTTTTAAAATATGCACAGCATAGAATTGATAAGATAGGGTTTATTACTTGCTGAAAAAGAAGTCAAGGGAGAGAGAATGGGTCCTAGCCAATATGACTTCCCAAAGATGGGTTGAGCCAGAAGGAGCAGAAGGGGTTAGATCTCCTCTGTAATAGGGAGAACCAAGGATGGCCTCTAGCTACCCCATGTCCTCACTACATCGTGCCACATGTACTTCAAGAAGTGGTCTGTTTCCTCTTGATACTGTGATGCCTTTCAGGGTCCAGGTGTGACCTCATCAATCTCTGAGCTCTAAGAGACATCACAGAGTGTCTGGGAAATAGCACAGAGCTGCAGTCCTCGTTCCTTAAATGAGCAAGTGAAGAAACTTATACAGGTGGACAGAGAGGAGAGGCTTTCCCAGCAAAAGCTCTAGAAAACAATCCTCAAGGCCACCACATGTGATCAAGGATGTCTGAAAGTCACAAATGGGAAAATGTACCCCTCCAGAAGCCTGACCCAGCCTGGAGTCTGCTCAAGGGAAGAAAGTAGATTTCTCAGGATAAGCTTGGGCCTGTGGCATAACAGGGCTATGTCTGCATCTAAACCTTGGGCTCCAGCCCTGAGACCCCTAGAGGGCTTCTGTGGAAATACCCTAATTTTATCTTCTCAACGTCACTGTGTCAGGGAAGCAGGATTTCATGTGTTTCTATGGGAAATGCCAACCGCAGGCCTTGCCTTTTCCCTGAATGACCTCAAGAAAGGGTGTGGTCAACTCTTCCATAAGTCAAAATAGGTACTGAGTCTAGTGCCCACAATAACTTTGGGAACCCAGGGAACATTATGATCTCTGGAAATCAAGAGAAAAACAAAAAAAGGATATAAACCAGCCTGTATTATATTTGTCCTTTTAACAACACAGTAGTAAAATAGAACTCTCAATTTTTTTTCTGATGGAAAATTGAGCCCACAAAGGCATACCAGCTCCAAGTCCATAAAAGTTATGAGTGGCCCTGAGAGTAGGCATGTGACAGAGGTCATGCCCATCAGAACCTGGCTCTAGGGACATGAGTTACACAGACAGCAAGGGCCAAGAGAGGGACTTGTCTGCCATATTGGTCTTAGAAATGCACGTAAATCAGAAACCCTGGAAGGAGGCCCAAACTCACACCATTGTTTACCTCTGAACAGTAGAGGGAATAGGATTGGAGCCTGGGAAATTAAGTGAGTTTTGCTTGTTTATTCAGCCAAACAAAACAAGAACTAAATAATAACAATAAAATAATAATAGAAACTCTACCAAAAGCAAATAGCAAATATAGCAAATGAATACTATTATCAAAACTAGATTGGGAGGGAGATTACTCTTTATTATTTCTGTGTACATATTATATTACATTACATTATATTATGTTTCTGTGTATTTTTAATTTATCTAAAAAAAGTGCCCATTCACCCTTGAACCAACAACCACAGGAACCATTCTAGGCCCTCTTCTTTCTGAGGCTTGGTGGCTTAATTTTTCCTTTGATTCTGCAAACTACTTTTATAATTAGGTTCTTTCCTCACTTCCTTCCATTTAATCAAGATGCTGTTTCTGTTGCTTGTAGTCAAGAAATTTTAATCCAATTGAGTGTACTTGTACTGCCAATACTGATGATAGAAATGAAAATTATTCTAGGGTAGCAGAGGCCCCTTAACGTGGCTTTCACCCAGTCTCAGTTCAGTTCAGTTCAGTCGCTCAGTCATGTCCGACTCTTTGCGACCCCATGAATCACAGCACGCCAGGCCTCCCTGTCCATCACCAACTCCCGGAGTTTACTCAAACTCATGCCCATCGAGTCGGTGATGCCATCCAGCCATCTCATCCTCTGTCATCCCCTTCTTCTCCTGCCCCCAATCCCTCCCAACATCAGGGTCTTTTCCAATGAGTCAACTCTTCACATGAGGTGGTGAAAGTATTGGAGTTTCAGCTTCAGCATCAGTCCTTCCAATGAACACCCAGGACTGATCTCCTTTAGGATGGACTGGTTGGATCTCCTTGCAGTCCAAGGGACTCTCAAGAGTCTTCTCCAACACCACAGTTCAAAAGCATCAATTTTTTGGTGCTCAGCTTTCTTCACAGTCCAACTCTCACATCCATACATGACTACTGGAAAAACCATAGCCTTGACCAGGTGGACCTTTGTAGGTCTAGAGGGCCTTAAAATGCCAGTTACATATGGCAGGGGTGGGCTTGGATGAACAGTGGTCCAGGCTTACTGGTCTACCTTGACATCATCTCAGGCTACATCCTGAGGAAAGAGTTCCACAAGCAAAAGGAGCCTTCCTGATCAGGGGAATTGGGACTGGAGAATAGGAAGGTGCATGCAAAAGGTACAGTCACCTTTACTAAGTACCAGGTGGTTTAGGGGTACTTCTCCAGCATCCCCTGAAAACCCTGATCATCTTGTGATTCAGATCTGAAAGTAATGAAGAGCGATCACACAATTTATCATTCAAACCAGGATTTCATTTAAGAATGAAAGAGGGTTCTCTTATAACTATGATGGGACAACAGATATAAACAAAAAATTCCAGGCAAATTGAGACTTGTTGTCACCCTAATTATGAAGCTGAGTTATGTGGCTTGTGTATGGAGGTCACACAACTACCATTGGCTGAATTGGGGTCTGGGTGCAATTGGTTTTATCTCTAGGGAGAGAACAATCCTTGGGAATTCTGAGAATCCCATGTATTTGTATAGGGCTTCCCAAGTGGCGCTAGTGGTAAAGAATCTGCCTGCCTATGCAGGAGATGTAAGAGATAATGGTTCAATCCCTGGGTTGGGAAGATCCCCTGGAGGACAAATGGGAAATGGCAACCCACTCCAGTATTCTTGCCTGGAGAATTCCATGGAGAGAGGAGCCTGGCAAGCTACAGTCCATAGGGTCAGAGTCAGACACAACTGGAGCAATTTACCATTCAAGTATTTATGTGCATAACTGTGTTCCCCCCCAAATTCATATGATGAAGCCCTTGTCCCCAGTACCTGAGAATATAAACATATTTGGAAATACAGGTAAAAGGGGTGGTTAAATTAAAATGAAGTCTTCAGGGTGGGCCTTAATCCAATCTGACTGGTATCCTCATAAGAAAAAGAAATTTGTACACACAAAGAGACACAAGGGATGCGCTTGCCCAGAGAAAGAGACAGTGTGATCTCACAGCCAGAAGTCACCATATGCAAGCCAGGGAGAGAGGCCTCAGGAGAAACCCAACCTTCAGATATTAATATGCTGACTTCTAGCCCTTCAGAAAGGTGAGAAATAAATATCTGTCATTTAAGGCACTCAGTCTGTAGTACTTTACTCTGGTGATCTTAGCAAACTAACACACCACATATGAGTTGGAAACAAAAAGCAGTGCTAGGGCTTCCTTGGTAGTCCAGTGGCTAAGAATCCACCTTGCAATGAAGGAGTTCAATCTCTGATTTGAGGAGGTCCCACATGCTGCAGGGCAACTAAGCCTGTACATCACCACTACTCAGCCCACGCTCTAGAGTCCGTTCTTCGCAACAAGAGAAGCCACTCCAATGAGAAACCTGCACACCATAACTAGAGAGCATCCGCTGCACGCTGCAACTAGAGAAAAGCCTGTGCAGCAATGAAGACCCAGTGCAGTTAAAATAATAATACTAATAAGAAAAATAAAATAAATTTAAAAGAAAATTTTTAAAGCGATGCTAGAGAATCTGCTGGGATTCTAAAATCTTGGCCCCTCACCTTTGCCTGCATCCCTATGGATCAACAGTAAAGTCCAGTTTACCATAAAGAGACCCATGAGCTTGCATCCTTGGACAGCAAGGGAGGGGGAGCGTGTCCCCCAAACTGTAGCTGTATCAGATGCCAGGAACATCCAAAGGGACAGGATGAGTGGTGGCAGTCCTGAAGAGGAAAGAGAAAGAAGCCGTGGCCAGGGAGCCGGCTTAGCCCCGAGCAGGGCAGCAACCCCCCCACCCCCATCCCTTCCCTCCCCGTCCCATGTCCCACACCCTACCCCCGCAGTCAGAAGGTCTGCGCTCCATCCCCCGCCCCCACCAGACACCAGGGAGATTCAATTACATTTAGAGACACAATGTCTGCCTCCCCTGGATTAATTTCCGGATCCTGCCAAAGCTTGTCCTTATCTCTTTTCTCTTGCTGAGAGTAAGAACCCTATAAAATCATCTCTATCAAGGACCAAGAAATGAGCCAGGGCAAGGCACACACGAGGATCAGGGTCCCCTGCATCTCTCTGGGATCTAACCTTACTTGTCTCCTCACATAGATCTGGGAAGGGCCCAAGCTTGACAGCCTGCCACAGAACTCACATACCTCCTTTCTGTCTAAAATGATCCACCCTGTCAGGGCAGTGGGTGGGCCTGGGTTACATAATAGTATTGGCTAAAAGTCCCCCAAATGCCAACCCTGGTGCCATTCTCCTTTCACAGATATTTATTGTTTTTATTCAGTAAGTTGTATCTGACTCTTTGCAACTCCATGGACTCAGCATACCAGGCTCCTTTGTCCTCCACTGTCTCTTAGAGTTTGCTCAAATTTCATGTCCAAATTTGAGTCAGTGATGTTATCTAACCATCTCATCCTCTGCTGCCTCCTTCTTCTTTTGCTTTCAATCTTTCCCAGCACTAGGGTCTTCTCCAATGAGTCAGCTCTTTGAGTCAGGTGGCCAAATATTGGAACTTCATCTTCAGTCCTTCCAATGAATATTCAGGGTCATTTTCCATTAGGATTGACTGGTTTGGTCTCTTTGCTGTCCAAGGGACTCTCAAGTGTCTTCTCCAGCACCTCATAATAGTAATTAAAACAGCAGAAACACTTACAAAATGTTTAGGAAGCAACCCCTCACTTACATTGTCTTATTTAATCCTCACAACAGCCCCATGAGACAGGGCTGCCTATCTACCTGTGATGACATGTTTATCCCTATTTTGCAGATTGGTAAACTGTGACTTATAGAAATTCAGCAACTTGGCCCGAGTCCTGTAGCTAGTAAGGAGAAAAACAAAAATCCCTTTATTGCTAACACCAATGTATCAGCAATTGTCAGAAAAATCAGAGTGTAAGCTTTTGAACTGTGGTGTTGGAGAAGACTCTTGAGAGTCCCTTGGACTGCAAGGAGATCCAACCAGTCCATCCTAAAGGAGATCAGTCCTGGGTGTTCATTGGAAGGACTGATGCTGAAGCTGAAACTCCAATACTTTCACCACCTCATATGAAGGGTTGACTCATTGGAAAAGACCCTGATGCTGGGAGGGATTGGGGGCAGGAGGAGAAGGGGACGACAGAGGATGAGATGGCTAGATGGCATCACTGATTCGATGGGCATGAGTTTGAGTAAACCCCGGGAGCTGGTGATGGACAAGGAGGCCTGGCGTGCTGAGATTCATGGGGTCACAGGGTCAGACACGACTGAGTGACTGAACTGAACTGAACCGAACTGAAGGCACTCCATGGGGTAGCAAGTGATGTCCAAATTTTGATTGATACTGTGAATCAAAAAGTAAATAAAACATTCATTGAGTAAATCTATGTAGTCACAATTTTCAGGCATTGTTTTATTTAATCTGCACAGCAAGCCTATGACCTGAGTACTTTTATCACCACCACCACCATTTTACAGATAAAAAAAATTGAAGCTTGCCAGGGCTCCCCAGCAGAGAAGTGGAAAAGCTCAAATCTGAACCATGGTATCCTGAGTTCAGAACTCCTGTTCTAAGCACGACACTCTCTGACCTTTCCTGTGACTGAGATGTTTTGCTGGCTGAGCAGTGAGCTCTGAGTGTGAAGCCAGAGATATATGAAGTGGTAGGAGCAGAGCGCTAAGTTGTAATGTGTACCCTGGGGCTTAGCTTCAGAGTCTGAGATACCCCAACTCCAATTTAAGACGTGTGTCTCCCCTCCCCAGCTCAAATTCCCCAGGCTGGCTGGACAGGATTGGATTTCTTGGATGTTGTACTGTTTAATGTTCTTTCAAAGTGTGTTAGACCCCATCGCCCGCAGTTACTCCCAGGTGCAAAATTGTATGCACAAACAGTTACAGCAGCAATTTACTGACTGTGAGCTCAATCAGCCAATTGTGAGCACAATTAGCTGCTCTCTGCTCATTTGGAAGGAGCCAGGGTGATGATTGCCTCTGCAATTAGCCAGTTGTGGGCAGCTCCGTTTGCTCGTGCAATTGTGCACCCTCAAACATTGCAATGTGCAAAAGTGGTACATGCTCTTCGGGCTCCAAGCATGCAACCTGATGTCCACTTACCAGTCTCTGTACTTATCCATGATGGCCTGCCTCCTGAAGCAGTTTGGAAGCTGCAGCCTTAGGGAAAGATAAGATACCACGACTGAGATCAAATCTCAAGGAAAGCTACATAGCCAAAAAAACAAATCTTCCCATATTCTGGCACAGGACAAGGGACAGAGATGAGACACTAACAGGCTGGCTTAGGGAAGTCGTGGTTAGGGTTGGGAAGACCTAAACATGAATATAAGGTACTCTTGAAAGTGGAAGTCACTTAGTTGTGTCCAACTCTTTATGACCCCAAGGACTATATAGTCCATGGAATTCTCCAGGCCAGAATACTGGAGTGGGTAGCTGTTCCCTTCTCCAGGGGATCTTCCCGACCCAGGGATCGAACCCAGGTCTCCCACATTGCAGGCAGATTCTTGTAGCTCAGACAGTAAAGAATCTGCCTGCAACGCAGGAGACCAGGTTCAATCCCCGGGTCGGGCCAGGGTTTGATCCCCAGGTTGGGAAGATACCCTGGGGAAGGGAATGGCAATCCACTCCAGTATTCTTGCCTGGAGAATCCCCATGGATGGAAGAGCCTGGTGGGCTACAGTCCATGGGGTTGCAAAGAGTTGGACATGACTTAGCAACTAATACACAAACATAAATAATCTGTGTGCAAGAGAGATCCATACAAAAGTGTATCATCTCAGAATGGGGAGCCTTTGGCATTATCAGAAGGACTTGAGTTCAAGAGTCTGAAAATACTAGAAACTGAATCAGCTGGAGGAACTGAAGTGTCATGTAAGTCACTGGTGAAATCAACAATTTTTCTCTCCCTTCTTCCTGTTTCCTGCTTAAAAAAGAAAACATATCCTCCCACTAAAATTGGGCAGATTCCTGACCACCTGTTCCTATTGAGGGAAACCTGGAAATTTAGAGATTTTTTAATTGCAGCTGTCCACAAAATGAGCTTCACTGTGACTGGATTTGTTCTAGTTTTCCCTTTGCTTTGAATTAATTAAAAAGAAAAGTTCACTATATCTTAGCAAGATTTTTTTTGCATTGATAGTCTTTTCTACCTAGAAGCAAGACACCTGTAGGTTTGTGAAGGAAATCAAAAGAAACGGGACTCAGAGTTTGGTTAACCCAGCTGTTCTGTGAGCCTTCTGTAACTTGAAGGTTACCTGTCTACACCAACTATTCTTAAAACTACAAGGACAATGAAACATTTTTTATAACAGCCAAAATGTGCAAACAACCTAAAAGGCCATCCACTAACAGTGGATAAATAAAATGTGGTATATCCATACGACAGAATATCATTCTGCCTTAAAAAGGAATGAAGTACTGATACACCATGCAGCATGAATGAACTCTGAAAACATTGTGTAGCGAAAGAAGCCAGACATGAAAGGCTACATAAGGTATGATTCCAAATAGAAGTGTTTAGAAGAAGCAAATCCATAGAGATAAAAAGCAAATTAGTTGTTGCCACCATGTAGGAGGTAGGACTAATGAGGGACTCCTAATGGATTTTGGGACCTTCTTGGCGTGATGAAAATGTTCTGGATTTAGATAATGAAATTCGCTAGTTGAATAACCTTTCAAATATACTGGCATCATGGAATTGCGTATTTTAAAGGGTTGAGTTTCATGGTAAGTGAATTACACCTCAGTTACAAAAAACCATTAAGAGTAGAGAAAATTTGCTCCTTGGAAGGTTAGAAGTAGACTGAACCAGCCTGAGAACATTCTTGTGTTGACTTGTCCATCAGCCACTCAGAGAATCCTGGGAAATAGCCACTGCCGGGAAGAAAGAACTTAAGTCATTACCGATGTAGGTCTCAGCCAAAAATCATTAAAACTATTACTATATACCAGATTATTTAGTAAGCATTGAGAAGAAAGATTCAATGTCTTTTGATCTAGTGGTAAGGTCACAGGGTGAGGGTAGATTTCAAAAACATTGGTAGACTACTCCCTGGGTCAATATTTCCAAATTTCCATTCAAAATGTTGAGGCACGTAAGACGACATTTTCCTGGACCAGAATGGAAAGCAAAGGTTTACAAGAGAATTTTCCTGAGTCAATGCCTTTTAGCCAGGACAAAGCCAACTCAGTCAAGAGGGTGTTTTGGTTCTTTTTATTTCATATATTGAGTATACTGAACTTTTTACTCTTCTTTACATGATATGGATTTTAAGATAGGCAGACAGTTGAATAAGCCAGGAGTCTCAAGTTAAGTATAAAGGGAGGCATAGGTACTCTAAATTAACATTCACCTTCTCCTGTCAAATGGCTCCCCAAGGAGCTAAAGACACAAAGGACAACATTCAAGGGCAAATAAAATACTGTGCTATTAGTAACCAGACAAGTCAGCATCCCAGTTCTCCCTACATCCCACCATTCTGAAACGTACTTCTTGAAAGTGGTACCTTTACACACTACTCCATTTCTTCACTTCACTGTCATTCACACTTCCCTCTGATATCTGCCCTCGTGACTCTCCTCATTCAGTATTTGATTGATTATGTAAGAAACACATGAATCCTACTAAATTTATCTCATCTCCACTGTGCAATTCATGGTTCAGATCTATAATCCCTGTGTTCAGTCTCTTAAATTTCCCTGAAACATATCTATTCTTGTGCCACCTTAATCCAGGCCACCACCATCTTGTCCCAAATGACCTCAGAGACTTTCTCATTGGCCTGATCTCATCCACACTTGCCCTGCATCATAACTGATCCAAGTTAAAATAATTCATTGGTCCCTTGGTTAAAATTCTAACCAAGGGTCTCCCCCCATATACACACTACCATGTGTAAAATAGATAGCTAGTTATAGTACAGGGAACTCAGCTCACTGCTCTGTAATGACCTAGGGGGGTTGGATGGGGGTGGAGGGAGGCTCAAGAAGGAGGAGATAAATATATACACATATAGCTGACCAATGAAGTGTGAGCAGAAGTGATATAAGCTGCTGAGTCTTACATTCAGCTACACATTGGAATCATCTAGAGAAATTTAAAACATACTGATACATGAATCTCAACCTCCTGAAATTCTGATTTAATTGGTATTGGGCACAGCCTGGATATTGAAAAAAATTTAAAGTTCCCCTGATGATTCTAAGATGCAGCAAAGTTTGAGATCTGATGAAAGTCACTCCTAGGTCTGGTCCTTAAAAGCATTTGTTTTCTTCATACCCTCCTTTGGAGACCTCAGAGACCAGCCAATCCTAACACAGTAAGCTGTCAGCTTGAGAATCTGAGCAATGTGTATCTCTAGATTGGACTTGTAATCTGAACAAGGAGTACATGTCCATTCATTCGCAAAAACCACTACCATATTGTAAAATAATTAGCCTCCAAATAATAAAAATAAATGAAAAATAAATAAATAAAACTATCCTAATACAAAGAAAAAATAAAATAAAATTAATCTGCTATCACAGCACAGCCTTCCGACTAATACAGCAAAAAATCATAGAAAGTCAAAACTACCTTCATCATGCCTTAAGGAATTGTCCTCAATGGAGTGGCCAACACAGCCCTGTTTTTTCTTCACCACTGACACAGGTCACTGCTTCTTCAGAGCATAGAATTGTTGGCTGACTTTTAGAAGGTATAGTCTGTAAAACATGAATCATAAACACTAAAATCACAGTGAGATATTCACAGCATAAGGAAGCAGGTAGAAATTGCAACCTGCCAAAAGAACAGTAAGTTCATGTTGCCTTTCTCACACTCATGACAGGATAGTAGCTTTCCCCCTGGGTTATGTTATTTAGAAGTACCTTTGGAGTTTTTGAAATACATTCATGGTCATGGCATTATAGATATTGCAATGACACATTAATACTACAGTTACTTCTACAAGGTTTGATTCATGGAGATAAAAATGAGAAGCATCTATCCCTT
The DNA here is from genome assembly GCF_963930625.1 of Muntiacus reevesi. Taxonomy (NCBI): domain Eukaryota; kingdom Metazoa; phylum Chordata; class Mammalia; order Artiodactyla; family Cervidae; genus Muntiacus; species Muntiacus reevesi. The sequence continues at coordinate 66,458,509 of NC_089250.1, read as the reverse complement.
TAACCAAGAGTTTCTAAATCTTGATCTGGATATTTACCAAATCGGTAACATGCTTTGTCGCCAAGCCGCTTAAGGAGCTTAGACTCTATTCTTGATTTACCTTTCACATTTTTCTTTATCATGTTGTTAGGTATTGAACAAACACAAAATACAGGGAGGGTAGATGAATCTCAGAAATAGTATTTTTAACAAAAGATGTCATAAAATGTAACTACCATACAATTTCATTTGCATGAAGTTCAAGAACAGGTCAACTGGTCTACAGCAATAGTAATCAGAACAGTGGTTGCCTATTTGGGGGATAGGTTGTAGATATGACTGAAAAAGGGCATGAAAATTTTTTTCTGGGGTAATGGAAATATTCTTTTTCTTGATCAAAATGGGTATATTCCTATACACATGTATATCAAATATCAATTGACATTTAGTGTATTGTTACACTTCACTTAAGATCTATATATTTCACTGTATATAAATGTTATCTTAATTTTTTAAAGGAAAGGAAAATTTGAAATAAATAATACAGTGAGGATTATGTGTTCCTTGAGACCAGTGACCTTCATTGGTTGCTCATCATTTTTTTTTTTTTCTGTTAAATCCTTAGGGCTGATGCCTCCTTGTGGTCCGTAATTGATGTATGTAACCTAGAGTGACAAGCATGATAATTTGCAAGTCACAGTCATTGGTCATAAAGAATCAGAAACAAATTGAGAGTAAGTTCATCTTTGATACTATTACCTGCTGTGCATGTGTGCTGAGTCACTTCCGTCCTGTCCGACTCTTTGTGACCCCATGGACTGTAGCCCACCAGGCTCCTCTGTCCATGGGATTCTCCAGGCAAGAATATTGGAGTGGGTTGTCATGCTCTCCTCCAGGGGAACTTCCCAACCCAGGTCAAACCTGCATATCCTGTGTCTCCTGCATTAGCAATGGATTCTTTACTTACTGAGCCACCTGGGAAGCCCCACTACCTGCTGTACCTATATACAAAAATTTGAACACATATGGAAAAAAGCAAGACAGAGGAAGATCTAGAGAAGGTTGGCTAAAATGACTCTTAATGAAGGCCCTCTACAAAGCTGAAGGCTAAGACCAAATGGAGTTACCATCTATAAGTTACAGAATAGTGCAGAGAAAGCAAGGCCAGCTTTGCTACTTGGAGAGCACAAGATAAGAAACTGATGTTTTCTTACCAAAAAGACTTCCCAAAGCTAGTTGAAGATCACCAACTGGAGGTTTGTTTGGGAAAAGATTATTTTTCTTAGGGTTAGGAAGAGAAAGAAATTTTGTTATTAAGTTGTGCTATCAGTCATTCACACCTTAGTATAAAATATGCCTGTCAATCAACTGATCGCCATTTAACTGCCTTGAATCAGCCTCACTCAATTCACTCACCACCTGTAACACCAAAATAAGGACTAACTCTGCACTCAGTCCTTCATGATGACTCTTCCTGTAGAATATCCACTGATTTATTCATCTACTGTCACTCTTTACAGATGTATCTCCAACAAATATGTACCTGGCAGGATTTACCTGGCAGTCCAGTGGTAGAGACTCTGTCCTTCCAATGAAGGAGACAAGGGTTTGAACCCCAGGGAACTAAGATCCCACATGCCCTGTGGCACAGACAAATAAATAAGTAAAATGTCTGATTTGCAAAAAAAAAAAAATGTACCTGGCACATAGTATGAGCTTAGTAAATATTTGCTGAACAAATAAGTGACTTTCTGAAACATAAGAGTTTCAGAGATCTGATGGGAAACTTAATAAAGGGAGATAATAAATGCAATCCTAACTGTAATAAAATTCCTAAATATAAACCATAAGATTATAGCTGGGGACATGGGGCAAGAAGGGGTAGAGGGGAAGTGGGGTGGAAATTTTCTTCAGGAAAGCCAATTAGGAAAAGAAGGCAAGGTCAGACGGACTTTGCAATCCTTTCTTCAAAGGTCTCTTTGCCTCCAGGGTCTAGATAAAGAATGGTAAACTAAGAAAAAGGGGTCTGTTATTTTTATATGAAGAAGCAGAAATAGAGGGTCAAATAATTTGACCCCTGCAGACTTCCCTGTGGTTAAGACTGTGCTTCCATTGTGGGGGAATGTGTTTGATTCCTGGTCTGAGTACTAGGATTTTGCATCCCCTGCAATACCAAATGTGGCCTGACCGAAAATAAATAAATTAAAAAATAATAACAAAATAAAAATCATCGTACCTTAAAAAAAGACAAGGGGTTTTCTAAAAGAATAATAATAATTTGACCCCTAACCAAAAAAGCAAACAAACAAAAAAACATATGAAAGAAGCAATCAGATTAAAGCATACGTTTTACATTTTAAGGTATATTTTGGTCACCGACAGGATTAAACTGATTCTTGCCAATTAGGTTGGCAAGAGTAGGTGTTAGGTGTGTTGCAGAAACCAAATGAAGACCCCCTCTGGTGGACAACTAAGCTTCCAGGCTCATCCACACCATGACTGCAAAGTTGGTCTTCTCTGGCTTTTAGTTTAGAACCCTCACAGATGAATTTAAGTTGGTATCTGAGCCCAAGGATGACAAGCCGAGAGCTGAGTTGCTGCTCAAGCTGGCTTGGCTGTTGGAAAGTCCATCCCTGCCCACTTTTAAATAACACTTGAAAACACTCCTTTCTCAGACGTAATTTCTCTTTTAATCACTTTCAGAGTCTGCAGAATTTTAAAAAGAGCCATCTTTAGCTTGACTTTGAAGTGCGCTATTTGTTTTTGGCTAGCTGCAAATTAGCACATATTTTAATTGTTGATGTTTGTTATTATGGCTGTGTTCGGTGGTCTGTGCGGTTGCTTGGCTGAGTGAGAGCAAATGCTCTGTGAATAAAACTCTAGTCCTCAAACCGATTTGAGGAGGGGGTACCCCAGCAGCAGTGTGGGTGCTATTCATGACTCAAGCTCCATTTCAACCACACTTGGGACTGGAAAACCCAAAACACATTTGGCCCTGAGCACTTTTTCCCCTGATTTTTAATCTTGCGAGCAATTTAAAGGAAATTTAATCCATATGTTTCTTATTCATTTAAATCACAAAAACATTGAGTTTCTAAGAGTTATTTGATGTCCAAATGTCTTTTGAGACTTTTTAATAAACTTTCCAAGTCTTATTGCTTTAAAAACACATACTTACATTTTTTCAGGAATGAGTAGATTCAGTCTCCAAAAGATTTGGATTGAATTTTAAGTCCTGAACTCGTAAATTATGGCCATGTTAAGATAAGGCCTGTGTCTACACAATACCAAAGAGCCCCATAGAAAGCCAAAATCCTAGGTTGTCATCCAGAAGTTGCACAATTTCTAAATGCGTGGCCAAGCATCAACACAACATCCGGATGGTTTACTGACTCTTTCCCTCTTGATTCAGATGTTTGCTGTTAAGGACATGGGTAGCAGCTGTGATCCTGGCACACTCCAAGGAGTTTATTTGAAAAGGGTCTCTTTATTCATATGCGGACCACAGTATTCATGGGATGAGATAGGGGTAAGGATAGAACCTGCTTTCCTTTATAAAAAACAGGTTGTGCAGAGTACATTGCTGAGATTTGGAGGGTGGAGAAAAAAAGCTATCCAGATGTGTCTGATCATCCCTTCAGGAGAGTGAGGAAAATGAATTTAATAGCAGGCTCACTACATTTTTCTAAGTGGAAGGAATATGTGCTAAAGCAAAACTGATGAGAATTTAATTCTTTATGATCCTTTCTCCTTAAAGGGAGAAGATCTAGAAGTGCATGTATAAAATCCAGGCAATTTCAGGTCTTTCAAGAGATGAAAGGAGTGACAATAGATTAAGAACAACTCACTTCTGTATAGACAATTCATGAGATAAGGAGACTAATAATTCAAACAAATGGTAATATTAACAATAACTGACTCATAATAGGCCTTTCATGTTCTATGTCTTATTCATTTACAATAATAACTAAAATATTAATAATAACACCTAACTCACATGGCAACTTTGATAAGACACATATGATTCTAAAGATTTTCCAGTGTTTACATTGAATCCATCCAAACATTTTTGAGGTGGCCCTTATAGTTGTTTTTTTTATAGAAGACCATTAACTTTGTGAGCATTGAGAATAGTCAGTAAGATACACTCTCAACTAATGCAGATAGATCAGAAGTCTTCCACCAGTGATGACCTTGCATCCAAGGGGGTATTTGATACTGTCTTGGACTGTCAGGAAATCAAACCAGTCAATCCTAAAGGAAGTAAGCCCTGAATATTCATTAGATGGACGGATGCTGAAGCTGAAGCTCCCATACTTTGGCCCCCTGACACGAAGAACCATCTCACTGAAAAAGACCCTAATGCTGGGAAAGGCTGAGGGCAGGAGGAGAAGGGGAAGACAGAGGATGAGATGGCTAGGTAGCATCACCAATTCAATGGACATGTATTTAAGCAAATTCCAGGAGATAGTGGAGGATGAAGGAGCCTGGCACAATGTCGTCCATGGGGTCACATAAAGTCAGACATGATAACAACAACAGAGAGAGTTTGTCACAACTTGGGGTAGGAGGAAGCATTATTGGCATCTAGGAAGTAAAAACAACTGATGTTGCTTAACAGCCTACAGTGCATGAAACCAGTCACAGCAACAAAGAATTAACCAGTCCCAAATGCTGTTAGTGCTCTGAGGCTGGGGAATGCTGAGATAGACAAAAGAACAGGGAAACCCCTGACATTCAAGTTCAGGCTCTTGGTTGCTGATCTAGGCTCTTGGATTCTGACCTGCCAATTTGATTGCAAACCTTCTTAATGGCAGAGCATCGTGTGTCACAGAAAGTCACACTGCCCTTGAGCCAGTTCCAAATTTGAAATCTCATGAGGATCACCTGGAGCAATTGTTCAACTACAGAGGCTTGGGCCTCATCCTCACAGCTTTTGATTCAGATCATCTGGGCTGGGGCCTGAGAGTCTGCATTTCTAACAAGTGCTGAGGTGAGGTTGATGTCGCTGGCCCATGGACCACACCTGCAGAATCACTGCTTTTGAGCATGAGATCTGGCATATGAAAGCATGAGGACTTCTTAATACTGAAGCCCAGGACTGGAGAAGGAACATGAGGGTTCTGCCCTTGTGAACTTTAAAGCACAGGATCTTCCCTCGTGGTCCAGCAGTTGGAAGTCTGCCTACCGATGCAGGGAACAAGGGTTCACTCCCTGGTCTGAAAGGTTTGCACATACTCCAAGGCAACTGAGGCCCCACACCACAACTACTGAGCCTGCATGCCTAGAGCCCATGCTCCACAGCAAGAGACGCCACTGCAATGAGGAGCCCACTCACTGCAACTAGAGAAAGCCTGTAAGTAGCAACAAAAACCCAGGGCAGCCAAAAATAAATAAATAAACATTTTAGAAGACAACACAACAACAATAACAAAAAACAACCTTAAAGCACTAAGAAGCATCAGTATCAGTGAGTATCAGTTTAGTCGCTTAGTTGTGTCTGACCGTAGAGCCACCAGAACTTACACAGGACTCGGGAAACAGACTCATGGAGGGCACAAACAGAACCTTGTGCGTGCCAGGACCCCGGAGAAAGGAGCAGTGACCCCACAGGAGACTGACCCAGACTTGCCCGGGAGTGTCCAGGAGTCTGGCGGAGGCGTGTGTCGGTGGTGGCCTGTTGCAGCGTTGAGTGCACTGAGTGTAGCAGTGCCTGGAAGTGACCTTTTGAAGGAGGTTGCCATTATCTTCATTATCTCCACCATAGTTTGGCCTCAGGTCAAATATCAGCAGGTGAACACAGCCCCGCCCTTCAACAGAAAATTGGATTAAAGATTTACTGAGCATGGCCCTGCCCATCAGAACAAGACCCAGTTTCCCCCTCAGTCAGTCTCTCCCATCAGGAAGCTTCCACAAACCACTTATCCTTCTCCATCAGAGGGCAGACAGACTGAAAACCACAATCACAGAAAACTAAGCATAGTAGATACGTACTCTTTGCAGATACTTCATTCTGCCCTAAAAGAGGTAAGGAAGTTAGCTAAGCAATGCACACGCAAGTCTGGCTCCCAAATTTCCCTGCAGAAATTGTTGTCGGGAGGAGAGGAGCTTATGAAGAGGTAGGCAAGGGAATGGGCCGATAGATCAACACATGAAGTGAAACGTCAGTGCTGGCTGAGAACTGTCCCACAAACAAGTCTGGCCTCTCTTTAGCAATCAAAAATGCCCTTCCTGACCACATGACCCAAAGGAAGCTCCGTCACAGCCCCTAAGCCAGCCTCTAGCAACTCAACCAGTGTTGTCTTCTTCATATTGTAGCATTTACCATTAACTGAAATTATGTGTTTGATATTTTATTACCTTTCCCCTCCCTTACCCCATAGAATATAAGATTCATGAAGGCTGTGACTTTGTATTTCTTAGTTATTATGGCATTTTCAGAACCTAGAAGAATGCCTGACAGAGTAAGCATTCTATAAACATTTGTTAAGTGAGTGAATCTTGCAATAATTGAGGTAAAGGGATGGTACATCCTTTGCACAATAAGCTCCTCCCTTCCATGCCTCAGCTCTCTCCTGCCTGCCTGTCTCCTCCCTTCACTTCCCTGCCCATCATTGTTTTCTTCCCTTTCTCCCCACAGGCTCCACTGAGAAGTCATAAAACCATAAACATCGAATACATCAGACAGAATTAACACGCTCAGGGCACCACTTTGGACATTTTTTTGAAAATCACCCATTTCTGAGAAACACCATAAAATCATCCTGAAAAGAAGGAAACTCTATACAATAACCTGGGGATCACCCAGAAGCGATAATGATCATAGCAACAATAATAACAACAGCAAAAATATCAAGAACAATGACCATACTAGTAGCTAACACTTACTGACTCACATCTCAACTGGTCCCCATAACAACCCACTGGGCTAAATATAATGATTTTCCTCATTCCCTAAAGGAAGAAATTGAGGCTCAGAGAGGTTTTGGAATTCTCCCAAGGATAAGACATTAGTACAGAAAAACTGGGTCCTGAACTCAGGCATCTGATTCCAGGGTCTGTGTTCTTAGTCAAAATAAGAGATCAATAAATAGTTGGCGATTGATTGATTGATTAAAGCAGAATTCCAGAATGAGGATTGTCACCATCTGTCCTCATCTGTCATTAGGTTGCCATGTAAAATGAAGATATTTCTCTTTCAAGAGCCAGTCCTCATCACTGATCTTTCAGAAAAATTCCCATCTAACCTGTCACATTGATGTTATTTTTGCCACTCAAAGTTTACCAAGTAACAAAGAAGTACTGGATTCCAGTTATAATGCCAAAAAAGAAACTGTCTCCATGGAATACTGTGTCTTCCACAGCTTTCCAATGTCTATATGAAATTTCCAATGGAAGGAAAAGAAAACTAAATTCAGATGTATCAATGTCTTTGTTCATGTAGCTTCCCAAGGAACTGGAAAGCAACAGGATAATCTGATTCAAAAAGTTAACTTTGCTCCTTGCCTTTTGATCTAGATTTCCCAGAAGCTCTATGACCCTGTGACTTTGGTTACGAGTATGGCCCAGGGATAGGCAAGGTTGACCTTCAGGTAAAAAGCATTAACAGTGAGCCCCCAAGAGTGTCATTTCAGTAATGCCAAGCTTGTCTTTATCAGATATTTGGACTGATATGGTTTGAATGAAGAACATATTCATATTTAAAATGTAAACACTCCTGGAAGGATCAGCAACCTAGCCCCTGTCCACTTTCTGGTAATCTTTTCTCCATAGATCTCTCCTGGACCCATGACTTTTCTGCCTCCACCCATGGATTCGCACTGTTGTTGCTTATTCACTTGCTTCCTTTCTTTCTTTCATAACAATCTTTCTCATACCATTTTCTGTTTAGTCCCACCAAAAAAAGCAATCTTGGTTAGTCATAGTTTCTGTAACTTGTTTTATAAACATTAGCTGTATTGCTGGAATATGCTTTAATGTTATGCCCTCTCTATTCTATTTTGTTTTCCCATCACTCTTGAACAAGCTGCTCTCTGGATGATCTCATCCGCTCTTATTGTTTTAATGTTTGGTGAGTTTCTGAGAGTCCCAGATCCCTATCTGCAGCACAGATCTCTGTGGTGAGCTGCAGACACCCAACACATGTCAATTGGTGTCTCAAAAGCACCACAAATGCACGGTTGCATCACATTGTGCCCAACCTTTCCTCTTGTGCTACTCCTCCTCAGTTCTCCAAATCAGCTGATGAAACCAATATTTACCAATCATTTGAGCCAAAATCTGAGGATTCAATTTCAACATCCAATCAGGCACTGCATGCTAATGATTTTTCCTCAACATCTCTCAAGCTTCCTCCTCTTCTCCATTCTTTTTGCCCTTACCTTAGAGGAGACTATCATCATCTCTTCCCTGGACCACTACTGTTCTTTCCTAACTGATCAGAACCCAGTTCTGTCTTTCTGCCTCCAACTTATCCTCAAAATGATCATCGGAGCATTTTACCTAAAATAAGGCTTACCTAGATCTTTGTTTAAAAGCATTCAACTGATTATTTTAACAGAACATGTTCCAAACTTCTTAACATGGGATACAACCCTCCATGATCACACATCTTCAGACTGCACCACCTCTTGCTTGGGTTGCCCCATCTTGCATGCTCCAGCAATACTGAACTTCTCAGAGTTCTCTGGATTGTCTACAATATTCATACCTCAGCACCCTTGTTCATGCTCTTTTCTTTACCAAGAATACCTTTCTTTCTGCCCCCCCCCCCCCTTGGTTACCTCCACATCTTTTGAGATCAAGTTCAGAATCTCCTTTCTAGAAGCCTTCTTTATGTATCAGCCTGTCTGTTAGGTTAAATGACCTTCCTCCTGTCTCCCATTTCCCATTATGTTCTATGGTTTTCTTAATCTCAGCATTCATCACATGGTGTGATCATTTTCTATTATTGCATAAGATAATGAGCTTCGTCAATGAAGGAAATGTGCATATATTTTTATATCCCCAGGCCTAGTGCATTTGCCTCATAGCCAAAAGCACTAATTTTGGAAACAGGAAAACCAGGATTCGAATCTTGGTTCTGCTACTAACCATGTTGACAATAAGCTTTGCATTTCTAGGTTTCATGATACTGGTATGTAAAGTGGAGACATGAACCGTCCTCAGCTCACTGTGTCATTGTAAGGGTTCAATGACAAATTTATATACTATGTAATATATGCAGTCCCTAGCACATGGTAAAGGTTAGATATTCAGTATTCAATAATGGGTTATTATTATAACTGCAATAAACATTTTGAACTGAATGTAGGATGAATCTATTTAAAGTGGTAATGTCTTTCACGAATGACAAAGATCATACTATTTTCCACACCCACTGGGAACCTCGGTCATGAGCTAACAGGCCACCATGAGTCTATGTGAACTTTGAACCTCTGACCATCCAGGAGGAAATGGCACCGAAAATTAGGTTCATTCAGGCTTCTGATCCCATATGCCCTCCCCAAAGAGGCCTCCCGCTTCCCACATCCAAAATTGCAAATCCTGTCATTCACTTTCCCTTGCAAGCTTTGTTTTCTTTGTTGTACTTTTCACCACCTGAAATTATTTTCTATTTTAAATTGTTAACGTTTTATTATCTTCCGCCCCAGCTAGAATGTCTAGAAAACCGATGGCTTTGTCACATTCTCTGCTGTTCTCCCTAATCCATAATAATCAGGGCCTGACATACAACAGGTATTGAGAAATATGTCTTGAGTAAATGAATATATCAAAATCCATTAAACTTTTTGGTTCAAGATTATTTACATCTTTTAAAAGCATTGAAGACATCAATACTTATGGGGATTATACTTATGTATATCATAATATATTCTTAATTGAGAAAAAAATTAAAATTAAAATGGAATCTCAACAACAACTCAGTAATTTGAAAGAAGGATTAGAAGATGTGGCTCCCATGAGAGAGGATAATTGGAAGAAGCAGGGGGAAAAAGACAAAAGTTTAGTAGGGAAGGAACATTCTCTCTCAGAGAGATGTCATTGAAGACAGACAAAGGCTTTGTTGGGGAAAATGTCTCAAAATTGAAAAATTCAATGGAAGATTTGAAAAAGTGGAGAGTCACTCCTGAAATCAAAATTCGTGTTTGGAAAGACTACTTGGAAGAAATATCTTACAAATCAGTGTAAAGACAAATGCAAAAATGCATAAGAAAATTTTTAAAAGGAGATTCAAGAATGAAATGAGTCGAGACCTAGAGGATGGATCGGGGGTCTTCAGAGGTAATTACCAGGAGAGCCAAAAGAACAACTGAAGATGGATGGGAGAAAAGTAATAATCAAATAACTGAAGAAAACTATGAATTGGAGCATGTGACTGCTCTAGTCTTCAGCTGGAAAGAGTTCAGAGAGCCTCAGGCAGAACTAAGGAAAAAAGACACACACTCAATGTGTCTTGTGAAATTCCCAAACTTCAAAGATATAGTGAGATCCTTGCAAGTTTTCAGAAAGAAAACAAGATTTTTAAACCATTTTTATTTATAGCCTTCAGGCTCAAGAAGCTTGAGGGAGCAAATGTTAAACATTTAACTAGCTGTCTCCTGAGCTGGCTGAGAATAGGACCAAAGGATCAGATAGAGAAGACTTAGGAAAGCAAAAGGGAGCAGTGCAAGAAGAGTTGTTGGCAGGAGAATTTATCTGCTCTTAAAGTAGCTCAGTGTAATATTTGAGGGACTTTTCTAAGATGGTGTATGTGTACCCTTGATGTCATGTCTCCCTATTTGAAAAGCGTTGCATGGTGAGCCTCAATTACTGATGGGAACATTTTCATCTGTGCAGATCTTCATTCATTTATTCACTCAACTTATGTTCATTGAGTCAGTGCTCTGTCCCAGGCACTGGGACTTGACTCCAGCATGGAGCTGTGAACAGGCAGAGAAATCTCTACATTTAAGGAGATGGTATTCCAGTGGAAGAGACAGATCAGCAAGTGAATGCATTAGCAGCCAAGATCACTGAAGACTGAAATCAATATTATCTAAAGAAGAGTGATGTGAAGGAGAGAACAAAGGGCTACTGACATGGGCTAGGAGGATCAGGGGCGGAGGTAACACTAACCAGAGTCCTGAAGGACAGGAAATGAATCAGCTAAGGCAAGGGCAAGGATCACAGGTCTCCAGGCAGATGGAACAGCAAGGGGAAAAGCCAGAAACAAGGAAGGTTCTGGTGTGTTTAAGAGCAAAAGGAAGATTTTTGAGGTTAGGGTAATTAGAGAGCCAGGGGGCAGGAGATGAAGACTGAGAGGACAGGGACAAGATGGCCTCGTTGGTGGAGACAAATCCAGATCCAGGCTGCAAAGGGTCAGCCACTTGTGAGCCCGAGACCCTCACGGCTGGCAGAAGGGGTGTCTGTCCCGGGCTGACTCCATCCTGAATCCAGGACTGGGGTCTGGAGGGGGAAACCCGGCCATGAAGGTGGAGACCGGCAGTGGTGGCTGTCACACCTGGTGAAGCTGTCATCGCGGAGCATTAGCATAATAAAGGGAGGCCCCCTGTGTTTGGGCTTGTCACCCTGCAGTGACAGGGTGCACAAATGTAGGCTGGCACCGGGAACGGTGCACTGACAATGTTGGGTACCACAGCTGTCACTGCCGGGGCTGGCCCGCCCCCTACCCACGCTGCCATTAGAAACGCAGCCTCAGCCACCACTCTTATTTCCACGCAATGTGTCAGTTGTCACCTGGCAGGTCTTTGCTGAGAGATATGGGCGGGGCGCACCTGCTCGCTGGGGCAGAAGAGGCTGTTGTAACCTCCCACCTCCTCTCCACTCCAGAGTCGGGGGCCCCTCTGCCTGCACCCCCGGGGGGCCCAGCCCGCTGTGCTGTGGGCTTAAGACCCGTGTGGGGAGGAAGTGCCTTGACTTTACCTCTCCCCCCCTGGTTTTCCTGCTGAGACTAAAACACACAGGCAAATAAACACCAAGTTCCATGGGACCAACCATGATCCCAGAAATGAGTTTGTTTAGAGAAGAAACTTTTAAATGACTCAAGAAATCAGGTTATGTTTTTGTTCTGTTTTGTTAATGTCAAGATCTCCCTTGAGCATCTGGTCAACATCCTCCTATAAACAGAATAACTCAACAATGATGTCCAATACTCTAGGAAGCTGGAAAAGCATAGAACAGAATAAAGGTGAATGGAGAAAACCAATATTTACTGATTGTTTGCTATAACCAACAATAGCATTAGTAGCAAATAGACTACTGTGATACTATTGCTAGTGCTCACTACATAATATTTATAGGCTGTTTACAACATGCAAAGGACTTTGTATTATCTCTTTAATCCTCACAAAACCCTAAAAGGGGAAACACAGGCCCAGGTTAGGTAAGGAACTTACTCAAAATCATGGTGAGTGAACAGCCAAGCAGTGCTATAATTCAATTCATCTTCCTTCATTGCTTTGATCTTTCAATCCTCAGGATGACCCGGTGAGCTAGGAGTTAATGATGAAGAAACGGAGATCAAGTGAGGTTAAGTGGCTGGTGCCAGGAATCAAACCAGACCTTGCTCTTTCACTTTTCCTGGCAGCCTCTTGATTCTTCACATGTTACCAGTTGCTTAAGGCACCAGCTCCCCTATGGCCCGTTTCTCGCTTAGATCTTTGATTTTGTGCACTTCTTCCAGATGTTTGACAATAAGCAAGCTTCATCTTGGGATTGAAACAACGGGCCAGTGCAGGCAAGAACTGGAACTCCAGCTGAAGCTGTCCTGCATCCATCCATGCTACAGACCACCCCATTTTGAAATCAACCCTGAATATTCATTGGAAGGACTGATGTTGAAGCTGAAGCACCAATACTCTGGCCACCTGAGGCAAAGAGCCGACTCATTGGAAAAGCTCCTGATGCTTGAAAAGATTGAGGGCAGGAGGAGACAAGAGTGACAGAGGACGAGATGGTTGGATGGCATCATTGACTCAGTGGACATGAGTCTAAGCAAACTCCAGGAGATAGTGACGGACAGGGAAGCCTGGTGTGCTGCAGTCCATGGGGTCACAAAGAGTTGGACACGACTGAGCGACTAAACAACAAAAGCAAGCTCCTCTTGTGTGTAAGATGAGGGCACTGAGGTATGAGGAGGGAGCACACAATCTTGAGCTTGCAAAATTCACCCAGAGCTGGCAGGCCCACTGGGACCAGCCAGTGCAACCCCTCATTTTACAGCTGAGGAAGCAGGACCCCAAGGTTAAGTAACTGCCCTAAAGTCACATAACCCATTAGCAGCAGAACCCAGATGGAAAACTCCAGACCCCAGTTTGGGCCTGAAGGAGCAAGCAGAGTGGAAAAATAGATGCAGATGCCTTTGTGTGCCTCTGGGATCTGGGGTCTGGGTGATGTCCATGGAAACCACCCCTTTTAAGGCACTGCCCTAAGCATGCTTGCTGCCTGCTGTGTCTGGCTGCAGTCACCAGCACCAGCATTTTATGGTGATCCTTGAAGAGCTGCTGCTGGGTGTGTGTCCCAGAAGCTCATAGTTTGGGGACCAGCTGTGATGGGCACAGTCAGTGAAGGTAGCTTCCAGAACACCTATTCCTGAAAGCTTTAGGGTTCTTAGCAGATCTTCAACAGTCAACAGCAATGAATATCTGTTTGAGACAAGAAGGGAACAGGATAAAACCTTTAAAAGAAGGACAGTCACTGAGACACAGTATGAACTGGTCAGAACCAACTAAGTCCAAGTTGGTGAAAGATTTGACTTCCAGCGGACCTTGAGCCTTATTATCTGCTCATTGTAATACATTAGCTAAATGACGCACTCACGGGCGCCATGACAGTTCCAAGGTCAACCAAAAAAGGCCAAAAAGTGGGCAGTGGCCCAATTCCTGGAGACCCTCTCCCCTTCTCCAAAATAGTTAAAATAGTCTTCATTAGCCTATGGAATTAGCCTATGAAATTGCCCAGCCATAACTAATCACCCCATATTTTGGGGCCTTTTGCCTTCTGAGATGAGCCACACTCTATCTGTGGAGACTGCTTCTCCCAAGACTGTCCTTCCTTTTGAGATGGACCACACTCTGTCTATGAAATGTGTATCTCTCTAAATCAACCCTGCTTTCACTTGACTATGGCTCACTCTCGAATTCTTTCTGGCATGAAGCCAAGGATCCTCACTTGGCGACACGTCATAGACACTCACTCAAGACCTAGGATATGACCCTCTTCTATCACCCCATTTTTTTGTTCCTACAACATATTGACTGCTTCCCCTATGCCTTACAACCCAGTGTATTATGATTTTCCCTAAAAGGAGGGGGAATATATGAGCAAATAAAGCTGTAATGTGTGAGTTTAATGTGTTTTTTCCTTTCTTCTTGGTATTATAAGACTTTTCAGAGCCTTCAGTACAGTAACCTTAGCATGCTTAAAAGGGCAGAGGGTGTGCAGTCTCTCCAAAACTGTTTGGACCACAGTTTTTTACTTTTTTCTTCCAAATTCCATCCAGGGCTGTTCTGGGGACCAGTTTTAGGATATCTTGGACCAGACCAAGAGGGAAGGTTATGAGCAGGTGGAGTTTCAAGGGCCAGTCTTATAAGAGACACATTCTTAACCAAGATACACAAGTACTCAGGTTTATGGTAACACGGCTTCCCTGGTGGCTCAGATGGTAAAGAGTCTGCCTGCAGTGCAGGAGACCCAGGTTCTATCTTTCGGTCAGGAAGATACCCTGGAGAAGGAAATGGCAACCCACTCCAGTATTCTTGTCTGGAGAATCCCACGGACAGAGGAGTCTGGCAGGCTACATTCCATGGGGTCACAAAGAGTCAGACACGACTGAGCAATTTAACTTTCTTTCAAGGCAGACAGAGCTTTCTGCAAAGGTATCCCTTTTCTTCCCCAAAACATTCTTTCCCTTCATACTTCCTTTCTTTCTGAATGGGTGGATTCCGTTGCTATGAAGGTATGTGTTGATATTTTTGTTTAGTCACTAAGTCATGTCCAACTCTTTTGCAACCCCTTGGACTGTAGCCCACCAGGCTCCTCCGTCCATGGGATTTCCCAGGCAAGAATACTGGAGTGGGTTGTCATGTCCTTCTCCAGGGGATCTTCCCAACCCCGAGATCAA
This sequence comes from Muntiacus reevesi, assembly GCF_963930625.1. Taxonomy (NCBI): domain Eukaryota; kingdom Metazoa; phylum Chordata; class Mammalia; order Artiodactyla; family Cervidae; genus Muntiacus; species Muntiacus reevesi. Next base: position 66,443,406 of record NC_089250.1, on the reverse strand, counting down.
ATCAGCATCTCCTGCATTGCAGGCAGGTTCTTTACTACTGAACCACCTGGGAAGCCCCCAGAAGGTGTGGCTGAAATCAAAATTGGAAGCTCTAAGGTGACTGCGTGAGTCCTGACCTGTAAGTATTCGATGCCATAAGCCATGTTTCCTCAAGCTAACGTGCAGAGAACTACACTGATCACATTAAATAAAACTCCTCAGCTCTCTGGTTGTGCTAGTGGCACTTCTCTCAGCATGAAGCAACTCAGTATGACACTAGGAAGTAAGCCCACGTTCTGATTCCCATCCTCCTCTCAGCAAAAGCAAGGTGTCATTAAGGAAGAGATCTGCTGCTAACACCAATATGCTGTTATTTAAACTCTCTCCTGCCTCAGATTCCCTGAAAAATAAAATCATAATCCCTCTAATGTAAAGTTTGCCAAGAGAATCAAGACATCAAGCACAAAATGATGGACACAACCATATTGTCCATAGAGAGAAGCAGCTTGGAACAAAAAGGAAAAAAAAAGAGGGAGGGAGGGAGAGAAGATAAATTCAGCCTTGCACTGTAGCTTTTCATGAACTTGTTTTCTTTTTCTTCTGAGCTGGGAGGTCTCAAGGGCAAGGACTGTCTTATTCATTGCTGAATTCCCACTGTGCCCACCTTGTGTCTAGCACACAGCAGGCACTCAATAAATATTTGTTTAATGATGGAGCTGAGAAGCAAATGAAGACAATTAAAGCAGAAATCTCTACTGCACCCAGTGGTTGATGCGGCAGTAGGAAGGAGAATGGAATGAAGGCAAAGCACATGTTCAACTCGGTAACTCCTACTAATTGGAGTTACCTGGCTATGTTGGCATGCAGTAAAATGAGACTTCAAAAGATTGTACTTGGTTGCTCAGAGTACACAGCTATACAAGCAAAGCAAATACTCTGGCCCTCACATCTATTTAGGACTTATTCTAAGATGATATCCTGCTTTCTATAAGACAGTTCTGCAACAGACACCAAGACCCTATTCCAGAAAGCTCTGTTCTGGTCTGGTCACAATTGGGTTAAAGCACTGAAATCATCTATTACTCAGCATTGATTCTCATTGAATGGAGTCTGAAAGCGGACTTACTACCATAAAAGCTTGATGGAGAGCTACTATGGTGAGCTGCTCATTCTCCTTTTGCCTCTCCAAACCCATTCTTTGTCCACTTCCCTGGTGGCTCAGATTGTAAAGTGTCTGCCTAAAATGCGGGAGAACCAGGTTCGATCCCTGGGTTGGGAAGATTCCCCTGGAGGAGGGCATGACAACCCATGCCAGTATTCTTGTCTGAAGAATCCCCATGGACAGAGGAGCCTGGTGGTTATTTTTAGTTCCTTTATTTTCCTACTAGAAAGTAGAATTTTGTACACTAACTCTATTCCCTTCATCCACTAAACTTTGGCCACCTTCTCATTCCAGTTATCATTACCTGAGGTCCCAACTACAAATTTCTTTCTTTCTTTCTCTCTTTTTAAAGGAAGTTCTTTTTCAAGAATGAGTATTTATTTATTTATTACCATGCTGCATCTTCGTTGCTGTGAGTGGGCTTTCTCGATTTTCGGCATGCGGAGGTTACACTTTGTTGTGGTGCATGAGCTTCTCATCGTGCTGACTTCTCTTGTTGTGGCCCATAGGCTCTAGGGCACACAGGCTCAGTAGTTGCAATGCAAAGGGTTTGTTGCTCTGCAGCATATGGGATCCCCCTGGACCAGGGATCGAACTTGTGTCCCATGCAGTGGCAGGCAGAGTCTTAACCACTGGACCACTAGCAAAGTTCCCCAACTGCTAATTTATTGAGACTTTGATGCTGCATTTAACTGGCTAAAACCACTGTCCAATCCTTATGCTTCCAATGCTGTGTTTTCCCCAGAGGTTTGGTGTTCTTTGGAAATGACATCTTTACTGTGGATCTTACTATTCATGAACATAATAAATTTCTCCTTAGATTTTTTTTCTGTGACATTCGGTAAAGTATTAAAATGTTTTCCCAAGGTATTGCACATTGTATTCCTAAGTTGTCTGTAGTTTTTGTTTGCTGATAAAAACACTATGCATTTTCTATTACATTTTCTAATTAAGACATAATGAAGTTTTAAAATTTTTATACATTGCTTTTATATACAGCAACATTGCTAATCTTTCTTATTAGTAGTAACAAGTATAAGTAGATTATCTCAGTGTCATGTGAGCGATCATATTCTTTAAAAATAATGACTTTTTGTCTTCCTTTTTAATCTTTATACCTTTATTTCTTAACATTGTTTTATTGTGCTGGTTGAAGCCTCCAAGATGATGTTGGGCAATGTGACAAGAATAGGTACCCATATATGTCTCATAACCTTAAAGAAAATAGTTTTATGTTAGCTACATTGATTATGATGTTTGCTGTCATTTCTAAGAAGGTATTCTATTTTATCTTAACACAAAAGAAAACTTGAATAACTTTATCAAATTTTATTTCTATATTTATTTGTATTAAAATATTATTTTCTCGGTTATGGCATGTTAATGTGGTGAATTAGATTAAGAGACTCAAATTCAACATCTTTCTATAATGCAATATGTCACATTAATTTACATTGATCACAGTCACAGATGATAGAAAACTTGAAGAAACAGTGAAAATGGTGAATAATTAGAATTAATCTCCATGTACCTCCACTATTGTATTTTCAGTTTTAGGTAAAAGAATAGATGCTTGGCATATCTTTGTTGAACAAATGAATGAACACGTGAGTTAAAAGAATACTTAAATGCATCGGAAGAATGGATCAGATCTAATACTAACAATCAGATCTAAGTAAAACCAGATGATAAGAACTTTCCTGATGATCCAGTGATTAAGAATCTGCCTGCCAATATAGCGGACATGAGTTTGATCCCTGGTCCAGGAAGATCCCACATGCCGTACATGCTGGAAGGACCATACACCACAACTACTGAACCTGTGTTATGAAACTACAGAAACTACAAGCCCTAGAGTCTGTGCTCTGCAATGAGGAAGCCACTGCATTGAGAGCCCATGCACCATGATCAGAGAGCAGCCCCCTCTCGCTGCAACTAGAAAAAGTCCATGCACAGCAACAAAGACTCAGTGCGGCCAAAAATAAATAAATAAATAAATAGATTTATTTTAAAAAATGAAACTGTTGAAATAAACAGAAGAGAGAAATGTAAATCACTGCACCTAAGTCTGTCAGTTGTGAAAGGACAGGACAGGAAAGCACAGTTAAGAAAAATGTGGGTAAAATGGCTAAGGAACTTAAGCTGATGGTAACACGCTAGCTGTGAGACCATCCCATGATCACAAGATGAAGAAGCTGAGCCACCTTCAAACCTGGGCTTCATCGACATAGTCTGCAGCTGGGTGACTGTTTACTCCTTTGCTATTAGTACCTGTGCCAGCCAAAGGACTCCAGAACACTCAATTTACATTTCAAAATAGCTGTTACTAACACTCAGCATCAGTTTGAGGTAGATGAAGTGTCTGGAAACCATGAAGGAACTGTCACTCTTTTGCAGGGAGATCATAAGACTTGGCACCTTTAGTAGCGTTATTGAAATAATTAGCACCATCAAGCAGGAGAGGAATCAGATACTGTTACAGAAATCCAAAGGGTCAATAAGAATGCTTAACAGGGAAATTGGATTTGTTTAACATAATGAAAACCTCTTAGATAAATGAAGTGCTTTGTAATGAACTGAACCACCTTACATGGTGTTGAATTTCCCTGTGTTAGATATGCATTCTTCATTGCTGGGCTTCCATTTATCCAAGAGGTATGCGTGCTAAATGGCTTCAGTTGTGACCAACTCTTTGCAACCCTATAGATTGTAGCTCAGGGATGTGGGTTCAATTCCCTACCCAGGGATGAACCCACATCTCCTGTGGCTCCTGCATTACAGGCAGATTCTTTACCACTGAGCTACCAGGGAAGCCCTTTTTCCAAGACATTATGGCACAAAGGCACACCCAGGGTGGAGTTCTGAAGATGGCTGTTCAGGCTTCTTTGAATTCCCAAATTATGTGAACTCACAACACGTAGTTGCAGTCATGTATCTACACATCACACATGATACAAACAAAAAATCCTAATCAGCATGGAGTCAGTGTCATGGCCCAACCATGGTTTGTAGGTTGTTCAACAGATTTAGTAGCAAAAAAAAAAAAAAAAAAAAAATACTGCATCTGGTCTAAAGATGCAGACTCTCTGCTAGGTAGTCATATTGAAAATTTCATTCCAATCTACTTCCTAGGGTAAAGATTTAAACTTTCAGCCTGAGGGACATATTCAATCCACAAAAATTTTGTTTGACCCCCATAATGTGTGTGTGTGTGTGTGTGTGTGTGTGTGTGTGTGTGAGTGTGCAGGAAACAAGGTATATACAATGGCCTTCCCTGGTGGTTCAGACGTTAAGAATTTGCCTGCAGTGCAAGAAACCCAGGGTTGATCCCTGGGTTGGGAAGGTCCCCTGGAGAAGAGAATGGCTACAACAGAATAAAACTATTAACCATAATCAGATAGTCCCAAGCTCATCAGAAATACAAGCTCTGCGTGTCTTCAGCAAGGAATCAATGGGCTGATATAAATCCACTTTTGACAGCTAAGAACAGCTCTATTAAAAAGCCTACCCTTGGATATTCATTTTGCATTGCTAATAAACCTTAGCCCTACAGCCAGAAATGCTTTGGCTCTGCCAGGAGTGTCTGGAAGGGGAGGAGAGAGAGGACTTCATTATACTCTTCAATCAGTGCATGTCTTCACCTCAAGTACAACCGCACAGGCAGGAGATTCTAACCACCCGTGGGATTTTCCCTGGAGACAGGACCACACTCAGAGAGGACTTGAATTCCTGAAGTCTTTAACAGGGGATGCTACTTTAAAATGATAATTTTAACTGCACAATAGCTTTTTTATTTTATTTTTAGATTTTATTTTAATCATGTTTTTTAATACAGAAATCTGGGGGAGGAAAGCTGCTTGGAATTCCCTGTGCCAGGATGCTCTGTGCTGGGCTCAGGCGCTTCAGTCGTGTCTGACCCTTTGCAACCCCATGGACTGTAGGTCACCAGGCTCCTCTGTCCACGGGATTCTGCAGGTAAGAATACTGCAGTGGGTTGCCAATTCCTCCTCCAAGAGACCTCTCTGACCCAGGGATCGAACCCGCATCTCCTGCATCTTCTGCATTGCAGGCGGAGTCTTTATCCACTGAGGTACCCGGGAAGCTGCAGGATTCCCTAGATCAAACTGGTTTTCTCTTTCTTCCAAGTTCTTCTCTTAAGGAGTTAATGAATCATTTCAACATAATGAAGATGTATATAATTTTCACACAACAGTACGGTACAGATTCTATTCAAGTTCCCATAAACTAGATAAGTTAATGTATTTTTAATCCAGAAAATATAGGTATAAATGAGATTTTAATTAAAATTATGACCTACGTATGTTCCAGTTGGCTATTCTCTATAAAGTAGTTTTTTGTAATTGTGTAATAATTACTACCTACTAAATTAGATGTTGACAAACTTTTTCTTAAACAGCCACTTGGCAAAAAGTTTTAGGTTCTGCAGACCATGTGATCTCTGTATGAAATACTCAACTCTGCTGTCTTGATATAAAAGCAGTCAAACATAATGTGCAAACAAATAAAAAGGCATGTTTTGTACAAAAATAAGTGAGAGGTCCAGAGTTACAGTTTCAACACCAAAATCATAATCAATAAAAAGGAAAAAAATCATAGATTGGACTTCATCAAAATTAAAAATGTTGCTCTGTGAAGTACACTGTTGCTGTTGTTGCTGTTGTTCATTTGCTAAGTCATGTCTGACTCTTTGCAATCCCAAAACTGCAGCAGGCCAGGCTTCCCATGTCCTTCACTATCTCCCAGAGTTTGCTCAAACTCATGTCCATTGAGTCAGTGATGCAGTCCAACTATCTCGTCCTCTGTTACCCTCTTCTCCTTCTGCCTTCGGTCTTGCCCAGCATCAGGGTCTTTTCCAGTGAGTCAGCTCTTCACATCAAGTGGCTGAAGTACTGGAGCTTCGGCTTCAGTATCAGTCCTTCTAGTGAATATTCAGGGTTGATTTCCGTTAGAATTGACTGTTTTTCATCGCCTTGCCATCCAAAGGACTCTCAAGAGTCTTCTCCAGCCCCATGGTTCAAAAGCATGAATTCTTTGGTGTTCAACCTTCTTTATGATCCAACTCTCTCATCCATACATGACCACTGGAAAAACCATAGCTTTGACTAGATGGACCTTTGTTGGAAAAGTGATGTATTTTCTTTTTAATATGATGACTAGGTTTGCCATAGCTTTTCTTCCAAGAAGCAAGTGTCTTTTAATTTCATGACTTCAGTCACCATCCGAAGTGATTTTAGAGCCCAAGAAGAGAAAATCTGTCACTGTTTCCACTTTTTCCCCTTCTATTTGCCATGAAGTAATGGGACTGGCTGCCATGATCTTAATTTTTTTTTATATTGAGTTTTAATCTGGCTTTTTCACTCTCCTCTTTCACCTTCATCAAGAGACTCTTTAGTTCCTCTTCACTTCCTACCGTTAGAGTGGTATCATCTGCATACATCAGATTGTTACTTTTCCCAGCAAACTTGATTTCAGCTTGTTACTCAACCAGTGCAGCATTTCGCATGACATACTCTGTGTATAAGTTAAATAAACAGGGTGACAATATACAACCTTGTTGTACTCCTTTCCCAATTTTGAACCAGTCAGTTGTTCCATATAAGGTTCTAACTGTTTCTTCTTGACCCGAATACAGGTTTCACAAGAGACAAGTAAGATGGCCTAGTATTCCCATTGCTTTAAGAATTTTCCACAGTTTGTTGTGATCCACAAGTTGGATCACAAACTCATGGGCTTTAGTGTAAGCCAAGGAAATAGAAGATGTTTTTCTGGAATCCCCTTGATTTCTCTATGATCCAGTGAATGTTAGCAATTTGATCTCTGGTTCCTCTGCCTTTTCTAAACTCAGCTTGTACATCTGAAAGCTATCAATTCAATAGTGCTGAAGCCTAGCTTGAAGGATTTTGAGCATAACCTTACTAGCATGGGAAGAGAGCACAACTGTCTGATAGCCTGAACACTCTTTAATACTGTCCTTCTTGGGAATTGGGATGAAGATTGACCTTTTCTAGTCCTGTGGCCACTGCTGGGTTTTCCAAATTTGCAGACATATTGAGTGCAGAACTTTAGAAGCACCATCTTTTAGGATTTTAAATAGCTCAGCTGGTACTCCATCACATCCACTTGCTTTATTGGCAGCAATGCTTCCTAAGGCCTGCTTGACTTCACACTTCAGGATGTCTAGTTCTAGGTGAATGATCACACCATCATGGTTGTCCAGGTCATTAAGACTTCTTTTGTACAATTCTTCTGTACATTCCCTAGTAGATCAGACAGCAAAAAATCTTCCTGCAATGGAGGAGACCCAGGTTTGATCTCTGGGTTGGGAAGATCCCCTGGAGAAGGAAATGGAAACCCACTCCAGTATTCTTGCTGGGAAATCCCATTTACAGAGGAGCCTGGCAGTCTATAGCTCATGGGGTGGCAAAGAGTCGGACACGAGTGAGCGACAAACAGTTTCATTTTCTGTGTATTCTTTCCACCTTTTCTTGATCACTTCTGCTTCTGTTAGGACTTTATTATTTCTGTCCATTATTGTGCTCATCTTTGCATGAAATGTTCCTTTGGCATCCCCAATTTTCTTGAAGAGATCTCTGGTCCTCCCCCTTCTGTTATTTTCCTTTATTTCTTTGCATTGTCCATTGAAGAAGGCTTTCTCGTCTTTCCTTGCTGTTCTCTTGAACTCTGTATTCAGTTGAATATACCTTTTCCTTTCTCCATTGCCTTTTGCTTCTCTTCTTTCCTTGGCTATTTGCAAAGCCTCCTCACACAATCACTTTGCCTTTTTGCATCTCTTTTTCTTTGGGATGGTTTTGATCAATGGCTCCTGTACAGTGTTACAAACCTCTGTCCATAGCTCTTCAGGCAGTCTGTTTACCAGATCTAATCCCTTGAATCTATTCGTCACCTCCACTGTATAATCATAGGAGATTTGATTTAGAACAAATCAAACAACAGAAACGTGCTGTTAAGAGGATGAAAAGATAAGCTACAGACTGAGAAAAAATATTTGAAAAACCACATAGACGACAAAGGATTAACATCTAGAATATACACTCTCAAAAGAGTAAAAGAACAACAGTCAAATAGAAAATCGGCCAAAGACGTGTACAAATATGCCAAGGTACATAAGATGACAAATAAGCATATTAAAAGATGTTCAACCTCATTAACCATTATGGAAATGCAAACTAAAACCATGATAGGATATTACCACACACCTATCAGAATGGGCAAAGATTTTTTTTTTTAATATTACAAGATTAGATGCTGGCAAGGATGCAGAGAAACTGGATCACTCACAGTTTGCTGGTAGAAATGTATAATGGTGCAGCCACTCTAAAATATAGTTTGGTACTAGATCCTAAATTAAACATGAAATTATTTTATATCCTAGCAATTGAACTCTGGAACATTTATCCCAGAGAAGTGAAAATTCATTTTCACACAAAAATCTGTATATGACTATTTATAACAGGTTTTTTTTTCATGATAGAAAAACTGGAAACAAACCAGATAACTGTCAGTGGGTAAATGGTTAAAAACATTGGTACACCAAAAGCATGGACTACTCATCAATAAAAAAATATGAATGATTGATACATGCAACAATTTGGATGAACTTACAGAGAATCAAGCTAAGTGCAAAAATATTGTAATGGTTATAAACTGTATGATCCCATTCATATGACATTCTTGAAATGAAGAACTTACAGGGAAAAGGACAGAGTGGTGGTCACCTGGGGTTAAGGATGGAATACAAGGTGGGTTGGGGCAGAAGGACATATATGCGGTTGTAAAAGCAACAAGAGCCTTGTGCTGAGTGACTTCTATATCTTGACTCTGTGTGTGGTGGAGACACAGACCTACACATCTGATAAAACTATGTAGATCTAAATAAACGCACAAGAGTATAAGTAAAATGGAGGAAATCTGAAAAAGATCAGTGAGTTGTATCTCTGTCAAAATCCTAGCTGTGATTTTGTACCATAGCTTTAGGCTTCCCAGGTGGCTCAGTGGTGAAGAATCCACCTGCCGAACAGGAGATGAGGGTTCAATTCCTGGGTCAGGAAGATCCCCTGGAGAAGGAAATAGCAACCCACTTCATTCTGAGTCCTCTTTTCTTGGCTTTCAAGTGACTTCCTTCTCATCCTGGGAAAGGAAATAGCAACCCACTCCAGTGTTCTTGCCTGGGAAATCCCATACACAGAGGAGCCTGGCATGCTCCAGTCCCTGAGGTCACAAAGAGTCAGACATGACTTAGCAACTGAACAACAACAATAAACCATAGGTATGCAATATATTATCACTGAGGAAATGGAGTGAAGACTACATGGGTTCTCCCTGTATTTTTCCTTATAATCACATGTGAATATAGAATTAACTCAAACTTAGAAGTTTAAATTAAAGGCGGGGCTAGGGGATACCCAAAGAAATAGATTTTTTTTATTGCCAGTGATGAAGAGATATGGACATGTGGTGGGGGGCTACTGTTGTCAAGCAGATATTTGATAAACAGTATCTGCTAGACAGTTCATTACACTAGCCCACATTTAGGCTTGCATTTTTGTCTAATATTTCCTGTAATCTTTATACTGAGAATTACATTATAATCTCCATTTTATGATTTACAGAATACAAACTTAGAGGCAAGGAAACTCACTTAAAATTCACAGCAAACAAACCATGCAGACTGTACTGACGCTATGATCTTTCTGACTATCAAACTTGGAGACATTTTACTTTCTTCTAAACGGCACATTCACTGAGATTACTATATTCATTTGCATGGTCTGCCATAATAAAATGCCACAGACAAAGTGGTTTAAAGAACTGAAAATTCTTTCTTACAGTTCTCAGGGCTGGGGAGTCCAAGATCAAGATCTTGCCAGCACGACAGGTTTCGTTCTGAGTTCTCATCGCTTGGCTTGCAGGTGACTTCCGTCTCATCATGCATACATGACCTCTTTGGATGCAGGAAAAGCCAGCTCTCTCTGGGCTCTTCTTAAAAGGACAATAATCTCTTGGAACCACGATTCCACCCTTATGACCTCATTTAACCTTGATTACTTTTGTAAAGTCCTCATCTTCAAATACACCCACAGTGAGGCTAAGGTTAAGTATACAAATCGGGTGTTGGGCTTCCCTGGTAGTTCATTTGGTAAAGAATCTGCCTGCAATGTAGGAGACTGCCTGCAATGCAGGAGACCCAATTTCGATCTCTGGGTCGGGAAGATCCCCTGGAGAAGGAAATGGCAACCGACTCCAGTATTCTTGCCTGGAAAATTCCGCAGAGGAGCCTGACAGATTACAGTCCATGGAGTCGAAAGAATCAGATATGACTTAGCGATTAAACCACCGTGGGGTGGAAGTGGAGGGACAAACATTCAGTTCATAGAAATTACCCAAGTTTAAAAAAAGAAGAAGAAGAACCAGTTTATGTTTAGAAGCTCAAAAGTGATAACCATTATAAAATTTTTCAAATTTCCAAATTCAAGTCCTGGACTCCCTTTAATATGTTGATAAGAAATCCAGTCTTTTCCTCTTGGGGCTCTTCACTTTTCTCTTTCCCATTTTTCCACACCCTGGAGTCTCGAACAGTCCAGAGATCACAACTGAACAGCGATCTCCTTGGCATGAGACCAGCCCATGACGCCCATTTCTTTTCATTGCCCCTCAGTGATGATGTTGAAAACTGGCTGAGCACCCACATTCCGGAGATGCTGAGGACCCAGTGCATGGTGATGCACCACAGGGGCAGAGGGAGGGCTGGAAACCATGGGAGTCCTCACTCTCCATCACCACAAAGGAGGAAAACACTCAGCTTTCTGCTGATGTTCTGCTAAAGGCACCCACACTCAGACCATGCCTGAACTTCTATTGCTCCTAGAAAGGAAAAAGGAAGTGGTTGAAGAAAGGATGGAGTCCAACTCAAATCAGCAAAAAGAAGGAAAAAAAAAGAAAACCATGGGAAACAGCTGTGTTTTAGAAAGCCAACCTCAGAAACATGGCTTTTATCTGCAATAGACCTGCTCCAAAATCCAAATGACCTGGTCATAGAGTTATTAAGAAAAGTATACAAAAGGGTACCTTGTTCTGCAGAGCAGAAGCTTCGTGTTTTTATGATCACATCTGAGTTAAGAGTCAAAAGACACTTGATTCTTTTCCTGTTCAGTAACTGAGAATAACTGAGGTAGGGCTCAATTAATCAAACTCTCTCTCTCTCTCTCTCTCTCTCTCTCTCTCTCTCACACACACACACACACACACACACACACACACACACACACACACCATTAAGAGAAGACATTTCTGAATTCTGGGTGGCAGAAAGAGGAAACAGAATGACAAGTTCTTTAATAAGAGGTGGACTCATCTCTAAGACGATCCAACCCTCTTCAAACCCACTACTATAAAATTGAACAGAGATAAATCACACTTGAGAGTGTCCTAGTTGATGCAGACCAAGAAGCCTAGGTAAACTTCTGAGTGACAGTGTCTTTGGCTGTGTGCTAGGTTCTGGGTGCTACAATGAAGGACTTGCCTTTGTTTGTTGTAAGCTCTCAGACAAGTAAGAGTGACAGCTACGGACACACAAACCCCCAAACCACACAGTCAATGAATCTAAAGAACAAAATAATCTGAGGAACCAGAGGCAAGAGTTTCTACCACCTCAAAGACAGTTGTTTAAGACAAATCTTAAAGGATGAATAGGAGTTCCTTTCCCATGAGATTCTTGTCTTTACATTGCTGAGGAATTTACTGAAAGAAGTGCACACACACAGAGCACTATTTAGTGTATTTACAAACACACCTGAACTAAACATACACATGCACACACACCAACTAAACATGGATGAAAGTTTATGTAGCTCATAAAGCTAAAGGCCCTACTGTTGGCTAATCATCCAACACTTCATGGCGCTGGGACCAGATGAAAATTTCTCCCAGGAGTCCTCATAAAGAAGACAATGTATGATGCAATAAATACCATTTTATAGCATCATTAAAAGGAATATAACTATAAACTTCACAGATTTGCTTCATACAAGAACCTCACTACAGACTCTCAAAGACCACGTAGTGTCAGATATACTGGGAACCAGCAGAATGTCCAGGAACCCAGCTTTCTCTTGGCCTAGTTTGTTCCAAGAAAATATTTTAGACTATTTAAAAAAAGAGAGAGATGGATTGCAGAGCCTCTAAGCAAGCAGTCCTTGTTGAATATTAATTCTCCCCCAGAGACTGTGAAGGAAACCAAGGGCCATGATCATTAGGTCATACTCATTAGTAAATGCTTAGAATGAAGCTACCTGAAGGTGCCCTTTAAAGATGCCCCCAAGTGCCACAGACAGTCACACTCAGAAGAGTGTTGACATCATTTTGGAAAAATCAAGGAGGTGAGGAGGGAAAGGAGCTTCAGTGGGTGGGGAGAATAGTCAAGAGTCTGTTTAAAAACTAGATGAAAGATGATGAGCTTGATGAGATGGGAGAAAGCAGTGAGGAAGTAAATATTACAGAGTCTGCTCAGGTTACTCTTCCTGCCATAAAATAGCCTCTACCACTCTTATCCAAGCAACGGCACAGAACTCATCGCCTCCCAAATAGTCCAAAATCCCGTCCACATAATGAGCATTTCCTGGGACTTCCCTGGTGGTCCAGTGGTTAAGGATTCACCTTGCAATGCAGGGGATGTGGTGATCCCTGGTCAGAGAACTAAGATCCCACTTGCTGTGGGGAAGCTAAGCCCTAGCGCCACAACTACTGAACCTGAGGGTCACAACTAGAAAGTCTATGGACCACATCAAAAGATCCCACATGACACAGTGAAGATCCATGTGCAGCAACTGAGATCGGAGGCAGCGGATTCCGAAGCGTGCTGCACATCATAGCACGTGCCGGTTGCTAAGATACTGGACAGACATAAGGCTTGAGTTCTGCCCTTGAGAAATAAAAGTAACTTGCAGCAAACATCTCTAAGACTTGCCTTTTGTAGTTTCATTGTTAAGCATGGACCAGCAGAAACCATACACCTGGATAGAATTCCCAAGGTCTTCCACGGAGATCACAGAGACATCCCCAGATTCCTAGACATTTCCAAGGGTAAGCATCAGATCCTTGTGTATTTTGAGTAATAAAACTTCACCACGAGAAAGACAAATGAAGGATTATAAGTTCAAAGGAAAACATCTCCATCTGCTTCCCCAGTCCCAACTTTTACCCTCATAAAGCCTCTCTCTAATTAATCATTCATGCTGGTAAGTGTCCACTGATCCTATTAAACAATAGGGCCGGATGGAAGTGATGGGCCAGCCTCACAGCTAAGACCTCCCAACTCTCATTAATAAATTTAATAGAAGCACCAAGATATCTCAGGAGTGCAGTAGGTTATAGGCTGAGTCTTTCCTTGAGGTATAATTTTATGTTCTTGCTCTGCACGGAAGTAATGTATTTATTCCAAGTTAATTTTTTTCTTCCCAAAGTCGGTGAGTTGTGCTCCTTGAGTGCTATCCTAAATTGACAAATTCCAGGCTGCCGGGGCTTGTCATCTGAAAGAAGAAAAATTAGAGAAGCCAGTAATCAATCTGTATTGTGTGAAAATTAACATGCCTGCCCCTCAGGTTAACCAGCCCTAAATGCAAATTGAATTGAAATGTTCAGAAAGTCCTCCTAATCATGCATGCTGTGATTTTGAATCTGATGTTTATTTATCACTCTTTGAATTGCCAAACATCAGGCAAGTGGAAGAGACAGGGGTCAACAAACCAAAATGAACTATTATTCTGGGCTTGGTAGCAGGGCAACCGAGTAACAGAGGCAAATCTAGGTGGCCTCATATCTGGGAAAAAAGCAAATGATTCCTCCACTAGAGGTCCTGAGCTGATTTCCACCTTGGTCCCAGGGATGGCAGCTGTTCATGGGCAGATCCAAGGGGAAGGTGTCAAAGGGGATGGATGAGCTATGTGAGCAGGGTCCATTTTGGTCCTTTCTCGGGACCAAATCAGATTACAAATTTTTTTTTAACTTTTAATAACATTTTGTATTGGGGTATAGCCAATTAATGGCTTCCCTGGTAGCCCAGGCAATAAAGAATCCGCCTGCAATGCAGGACCCCAGGTTCAATCCCTGGGTCAGGAAGATCTCCTGGAGAAGGGAATGGCAGCCCACTCCAGGATCCTTCCCTAGGAAGTCCCGTGGACAGGGGTCCTGGCAGACTACAGTCCACGGGGTCACAAGGAGTCAGACGTGACTGAGTGGCTAACACTTTGACTTTATAACTTATTAATAAACAATGTTGTGATCACTTCAGGTGAACAGCAAAGGGACGCAGCCATACGTACTCATGTATCCCTTCTCTCCCAAACCCCCATCCCATCCAGCCTGCCACGTAAGATTAAACAGAGTTCCATGTGCTATATACTAGGTCCTTGTTGATTATCCATTTTAAACATAGCAGTGTGTGCGTGTCCATTCCCAACTCCCTAACTATCCCTTACCCCCATCCTTCCTCCAGCAAGTATAAGCTCCTTCTTGAATTCTGTGAGTCTGTTTCCGTTTTGTAAGTAAGTTCATTTGTATCATTTCTTTTTGGATTCCACATATAAGGGATGTCATATATTTCTCCTCTGTCTGAATTACTTCACTCAGTATGACATATCCATGCTGCTGCAAATGGCATTATTTCATTCTTTTTTATGTCAGGCCACAAATTTTTTCCAAGGACTTTGGAGAAAAGAGCTCCCGGAAGTGGATACGCAGAGACTGATGGAACACTGATGGGAAGCACAAGTGAGCTGAGTGGTCCTGCTGGGTCATTCGGTTCGGTTCTACGTGGTTCTGGATGCCATGGGTGTCTGTGTGTACATGCACCTTCCCTTGGTGTGGGGGTATGACATTCCCACGACTATGAGAAGGACTGACTCCACGAGCGAGTCAAACCTGTGCTCCTTGTACACCTAAGTGGGTAAATCATTTGTGTTAATTGTTTGTGAACTAGCAACACCTCACTTCAATTTGACTGCATCTAAAAAATTTAACCTGAGTCAATAGTTTGTGGCTCTAAACATGTTTTCCCAAAGAAATAATGCTCCACTCAGCTTCTAATTTTCTCAGAGGTTCAACTTACCTGAGGGACACAGTGTTGAATCGCATTGAGGGTAGGTCCAATTATCACACAATTAGAATAGGATTCATCCAATACAGCATCCAGTGTTTAATGCCATGCTAAGCGGCTTGGATTTTATTATGTGGGTCAGTGGTTCAAGTGCCAGAATTTTTTTTTTTTAAAGAATCAGGGGACTAGGACAGTGACCAACTTTTTATTTTGCCTAGTAAGGAATTTAATAACACAAAAACAACAGCAGCAGAAACAACAAAATAAGCTATGCTCATTATTCCATTTTTTAAAAAGGACATTTTTAGCACCAAAAATTAGGAGGGATATAAATTTTAGGGGAAAAAAATGGCAGGGAGATCCAGTTCCAAAACCTTAATGAATTTACCTTTAAGAAAGAAAGCCTTACCAGTCATACTCCACTTTTCACCTTTTTTTTTCTGTGAACCTGTGAAATTCCTTCATGGTCAAGCATACTACTATTTAGACATGATTTGGGGGGAACCAACAACGTCGGGAAACCCTGAGAAGTTCCATAAGCCTGCAGTGTTTCATGCCAATCGGCAAACATAAAGCAATCATTTATCATGCTCTCAGATTCTGTGGGTCAGAATTCCAAGGACAGCTTGGCGCTGCTCCACAACCTTGAGGGTCTCGGACCAGAAGCTGGTGGCTGGGACTCTCTAAAGGCTCATTCACTCACATGTCTGGTCTTTGTTGCTGAATGTCGACTGGGGAAACTCAGTTCGTCTCCTTGGTCCCTCCAAGCGGGCTAGTTTAAGCTTTCTCACAGCACCAAGGCTGGGTTCCCATTGGCCAGGAGTTGCATTCTCTTGACAACCTAGCCTTGGAAGTCACAGGATATCATTTGCACCATTATCTGTTGGTCAAAACTGCCACAAACTCCTGCCCAGATTCAAGGGGTTGTGGGGAACATAAACCCAACCTCTCCAGGAAAGTGTGTGTGTGGGTGGGTGTGTGTGGGTGTGGGGGTGTGTGTGTATGCAACCAACCATGTTTGGAAAATGCAGTATGTCACAGAGCCCATATTGAAAGTCGTTCCATTCTAAAATCTCTCTCTCTTCTGCATACATACACATGCACACAATAGGAACAAAGAAATTTATTTTAAAAATAAGCACAAGGAAGACAAAAACTAACTATACATAAAAGAAAGTGAAGTCACTCAGTCGTGTCCGACTCTTTGAGACCCCATGAACTGTAGCCTACCACATTCCTCCATCCATGGGGTTTTCCAGGCAAGAGTACTGGAGTGGGTTGCCATTTCCTTCTCCAGAGGATCTTCCCGACCCAGGGATTGAACCTGGGTCTCCTATATTGTAGGCAGAAGCTTTACCATCTGAGTCACCAGGGAAGTCATATATATGTATACATGTGTACATGTATATGTATGTGTGTACATATATATACACAATATGTACATATATACATGTATGTACATGTATATGTATGTGTGCCTATAAATGTATTTCATAAACACACACATACACACACGCACACACACACGCACACACAACACCATAACCTCGCATTTCAGCGGGTCCAGGCAATTGACATTCCCTGAATGTCAGTATGAACCTCAAGATGGGAACCCCTGCCCATGGGCTTTGTAGCCTGATACTGCTGTAGGCAGTTGCTCAATGGCATTCTAACAGAATCAACACTGGGCTTAGAGTCCAAACCACCAAATTCACATTCCATTCCTCTATTGCCCTGATAGTGATATCACACATGTCATGTAATTTCCCTAGGTTTTCATTTGCTCATCAGTTAAATATACATCATTGTATTTATTTTATAGAGTAGTAGTCTTTGCTCCCTTCCTACTTCTCCCTTTTGGCCTTTCTTCATCACCTTCTCCCTACTCAGCAAGTATTTTGCAGCTGGTCCCCGCCTTATCCTCCTCGACACACTCCTTTCTCCACCGCAAACCTCGCTGGCTGCAGATCCGGCCCAGGAAGTCTTCTCTGGCTTCACTTCAAGGGAAGACAAGGCAGGGTTTGAAGTCTTGCCACCACCTCAACCCTCACAGGCTAGTTCTGGACTAAAGGGGATGAAGCCGAGTAAAAATCAATTGCAGTTCCATGATGTAGGTGGTGGATGGGTTGTTAAAGAATTTACTACACTTTTTTTTGTAGCTCAGAGAATTTGTTAGGATAAGCAGAGATGTAGATACTGACTTCGCTGAAAATGTGATCTGCTGCAATCAAAAAACGCAGACTAGTAAATCCATGGCTGATTCATCTCAATGTATGGCAAAAACCACTACAATATTGTAAAGTGATTAGCCTCCAACTAATAAAAATAAATGGAAAAAAAAACAAAAACAAAAAACGCAGACTGGAGTCTAGCTACAGCCCTGACAAGCTGTGTGACTTTGGGCAAGTTACTTAACCTTGCTAGGTCTCAGTTTTCTCAAAGTGAGCTAATAAGGCCACTGTTTGAGGGTTACTATGAAGAATAACTGAGATCAAGCCTCAAAAGCCCTTGGCACAGTCTAGCAAGATGGTTCTCAAGCTTTGGCATATGCCAGAATCACCTGTAGGGCTTGTGAAAATACAGATTTCTAGGTCTGACTCCCAGAAATAATAATAATAAAATAATGAGGGTTTCTGATTTATTAAGTTTAGGATGGGCTCTGACATTTTGCACTTCTAACTGGCCGCAGGTGACGCTAATGCTGCTGGTCATTACCTACTGCAATGATGATGAAGACGACAATGATGGTTATGATCAGGACTTCAGCTTTACATCAGTGATATAGTAATATGTCAATTTGTTTTCCATAACTTGAAAAAAACATTTTGGTATCCCTCATGTAACAGCCTGCAACTATTCATGAAACCATCTAATGTATTAAATAGTTCAAATAGGTTAGATTTTACATTTGGTACAAAGTTCTTAGGGCATGAATTATCCCATAAATGGATCAGGCAGAACCCACACAGGCTATTGGTGGAGAGGATCTATGTACCAGGAGTAGAGAGAAGAGATTTTGGCTGAGAGAGGAGCAGAACCACGCAGAGAGTAAGAAGAACTAGATCCTCCTTGGTTTTACGGGATTTTCTCTGCAAAATGGTAAAACTGAATTAAATTATCGCCAACATTCAGCCCACTTCTGCAGAGCAGAGATTCTGTAATGAATTCTAATCTAAAGCAGTCTGAGAACACAGCAGTCCTGCCCCCAGGAAGCCACTTACTGTTCAGAGCCCTTGGCCCAAGCCCCAGGAGGCCTTCCATCCAAAATCAGCATCACTCAACAGTGGGAGCTCCTTTGGGACCTGAAGAAGCTCATTGCTTGTTGCCATGAGAGATGAGCCATTTCCTGCCCTGAAAGTCTGTGAAAGTAGACAGCTGGCCCATATTTCCCACTTATCTGAGACTGAAATGGGGAGCTTGAGTTCAGCAGATTGGGTTTATTTATTTACCTATTTATTTTTGTGGAAATGATTTTATAAAACTCACACCTAAACTGAAGGAAAGAGAAAGGCCTCTAGTCTTATTCTTCCATCCTCCCCACCCACCTTGGGCTGCATCCTAGTCGTGTGACTGTCATGATACCAGATCCCAGAGAAGCTCTGGCCCCCATGGCTTGATTCTTCCTGGATACAAGAAGTCTCCATGTGTACTTGGGCTGGTAGATAGTTCTGCTTTCTTTTTTTTTTTTTTTTTTTGCTTTCTTTTTGATTGTCTGTTCTTGGGACATAAACAACAGAAAAGCCCTATCCACACCCTGAAGGAGAAGCCTTCTGTAATTCATTTGTAAGTATCTGGCCTGGGAGCTAACATGGTTGCTGTGTTGTACAAATATTTGTCAAATAAATGAAAGAATGAATGACCATCCATCTTAGGAAGTCATATGTGTTGAATTTTCTATTAATCTCCCCAAAGTCCAAATATAACTTACAATGAGGACTTATTATATGCCTGAACTATTTTAAGTACTCTAAATGATACTTCATTTCATATTCAAAATAGCCCTATAAAGTCGAGCATTCTAATCATCACTCCATTATACAGACAGGTAAATAAAAGTCAAAATTGCATGGTAGCAGGAGAGAGATTTGAGTCTAGGCAGTCTGCCCCCGGGCGAGCATTTTGGGTAGCTCTCTGGCCTCCATCCAAAAACACCCGGGCCATCAGGCCACTAGTACTGGATACTTTCTGGTCCCCACCTTCATGACTTCTTGCAGGCTCCATGCATCTGCCTTCTGTCACCTCATCTACCTGCACAGAGAAACACACCATAAAAAGAGCGAGGCAGAAGCATGGAGGACCCAGCTGCAGAGTTGAGGTCTCAGGGACAATGGGAGGGAGAAGGGGCAATGACAACCCTTCCATTGTCATCCTAGAGATGGCCACCGTCATACATCCTCAGGGAGGGTCTCCTTAGTAGCAAGCTTCTGCCTTCACTTGTCTTCCCTGCAAAGAAGCCTCCAGGGAAAAGGCTCAATTTCAGCCTTATTTAACAGCTCTCTGACTACGCCTTCCAAGTCTCAGTTGGCTTATGCATCCAATGAGGAGCTTGAATTAACCCACTCAGACAGGCCTGGAACTGGCAGAACCCCAGTCAGATAAACAAGGTTACAGATACACAGGCTCATGTTTTCACAGCAATATGACCCTTTCCTTTATTGAACAGCACTTCCTTGGCCATATCTCCTTACTATAGGTCAGGTGATTGATTAAAATGAAACAAGTTCAGTTCCCAACATGGTGGTTTAGTCGCTAAGTCATGTCCGACTCTTGCAACCCCATGGACTATATACTCTGGCAGGCTCCTCTGTCCATGGGATTCCCTGGGCAAGAATACTGGAGTGGGTTGCCATTTCCTTTTCCAGTTCCCAACATACCCAATGTGTTAGTTGCTCAGCCATGTCCAACCCTTTGCAACCCCATAGACTGTAGCCCACCAGGATCCTCTGTCCATGAGATTCTCCAGACAAGAATACTGGAGTGGGTTGCACATTAAATCTGAAACTGGGGCAAAAGATGGTCATGATTCTCAGATCCAGCAGGTATTTTTCAAAATCTATGGTGTCTGAGTTTCTAGGAGAATTCGAGTTCCCTCAGTAGCAGGTCAAGACTCTCTATGCTGCTTTGATCAGCTTTTGTCTATGGCTCCCCTTTTGCACTCAGTTCCAAGGCCATAAGTCACTTCATCCCACAGCAAAGCCCTGAAGGGCCACCTCCTTGGTGGTGGTCCACAGCACCAAGTCAGGGCCACTGATGTCCCAGAGTGGTTTTCACTGACAATGTCCATCAAAAGAGTTCACCACTGGGTCAGAACACAGCAAGATGTGCAGATCAAGCAGCCAAGGCCATTTCCTCCCATCCATTAGTTAAGTTCCTCACATATGAATGAGTCCCAATCTGAGAGCAAGTTTTTTAAGTCCAGTCCCTGCATCTACCTGGGATGAATTTCCCTGAGGGGCTGTATACTTGGAAGTTCTCTCATAGATATGCAGGTTTCCAGTTAAACACTGTATGTTAATCTGTCTTCCTCAAAAACCTGGATACTCAAGGCAATAATTGTAACCAATGTCTAGACATGGGATAAGATCAGTTTTCATGTTATTTCCCTTCCCGGGGCACAGACAAAATTGCAATTAGCTATCCCAAAGTCAAGTTACCTATGATTTAGCTAACAGTATCTAATTCCAAAGATACTCCCAATTCAGTTTAAAGAAATTCACTGTCCAGTTAGCTGTCAAGTCGGTTGTCTCCATAAATAAGTGTCTGGTGAATTTATTTCTCCTTTGAGCTAAATCAGTGGTTTTTAGCCATGCTTGTATATTACAATCATTGGAGAAGCTTTTTTTAAAAAAATCCTAATTCCTAACCCCAGTCACAGAGAATTTTATTCTAGGATGGAGCACTCACATTGTCAAGATTCCCAGCTGATTCCAGGGTACAGCTTGGACTGAGAACCACTATCTAATTGAAACTGATTTTGCTGTCTGGTAATCTACCACCATCCCTCCACCTGAAAAGAACACATTTCTCTCATATCTATAAACAAGCTTTATGTATATGCTTCCCATGAGCATGAAAAATTGAATATCCAAATTTTAGGGTCTTCAGAAAATCTTAGAGACACTAATGAAATAGCCAGTTTGTTCACTGGGTTTTGCTGGGAGCAAGGAGATACAACCAATCCATCCTAAAGGAGATCAGTCCTGGTTGTTCATTGGAAGGACTGATTTTGTAGCTGAAACTCTGATACTTTGGCCACCTGATGCGCAGAGCTGACTCACTTGAAAAGACCCTGATGCTGGGAAAGGTTAAGGGCAGGTGGAGAAGGGGACAACAGAGGATGAGATGGTTGGATGGCATCACTGACTCAATGGACATAAGTTTGGGGGGACTCCATGAGTTGGTGATGGACAGGGATGCCTGGCATGCTGCAGACCATGGGGCTGCAAAGAGTCAGACACGAGTGACAAAACTGAACTGAACTGGGGGCCTTCTTGGATTAGGGCAGCACATCCCATCCTTCATCCATCATGTAGCAGCATCCTGGTACAGGTCTTCATTTCTGACTCTCCCAGAGTCAGATCTAGGCCAGGAAATGCTGAGCATTTGTGTAATTAATAGGAAACAAATTTCTGTCTTTGTCATTCAGTAAATCAAAAATGCCTTTTCCATCCACTTTCTTCCTGGGCAGGAGGAGACACCTGGAGATAAATAAGACATGTAGGTGGGGACTGGATGAAGAAAGGCTGCATGTTCAATTTCATTCTGAGGGCAAGGAAATGGCACTGATGGGTTTTCACTGGGGTGGGGATGTGACAAGATCAAATTTTTAATTTTACAAAGATCACCTGGCTATAGAGTAGAGACTGGAAAAGATGAGGGGAGACAGCTGGGGTTGAGGGGCAGATAGATGGTTATTGAAGCCATTTTAGCTAGGGATTCAAGATCTTGAACTACGGAAGCTGCTGCCTAGAACAAGAGCTTGGGAGAAAATATTTAAGCGAAAGTGGGGGGATTTGATGATGAATGTGTATTGAGGGCTGAGGAAGAGGTACGTCTTCAACTTTCTGGCTGGAGCAACTGCGTGAATAGCAATGAAGTTCATCAGTTTGGAGAACACAGGGGTGGGTGTGGGTGGGGAGTTGGAAGAGCATCTTTCTGAGTGAAACGCTGAGTTCCAGTGTGGACTTCCTGAGAGATAAGTGCTGAAGGACATTTGCAGTAGGACATTGAACCTATTTCAAATTCTCAGCACACAATAGTCTCACTCACTTGAAACCTTGGCTTCTGCTAGCTTGGCAAATTTACTTTTTTTATAACCAAGGATATAGAACTGGTTCTAAGTCTAAAGAAATATTGGAAAGTGTTTCAAAAAGTAAAAAAAAAAAAAAAAAAAAAAAGGTGCCACCTCACATCCATTAGAATGGCTAATATCAAAAAAAAAAGAAGAAGAAGACAAAGATAAGGACCGGTGTTAGCAAGGATACGAAGAGATTAGAACCCTGGTGCACCCTGTTGATGGGAATGGAACGTGGTGCAGCTGCTGTGAAAAACAGCGTGGCAGTTCCTCAAAAATTCAAACATACATTTTCTACATGATCCTGCAACCCCTCTTCTAGATATGTACTCAAAAGTATTGGAATCAGACATGTTAGGTCTATATTCATAGCAAAATTATTCACTATAGCTAAGAGGTGGAAGCAACCCATTTGTCAATGAATGGATGGATAAATAAAAAATGTGGTATGTGCACACAGTGGAACAGTATTCTGCTTTGTAAAGGAAGAAAATTCTGACACATGCTGCAGGAACTTTGAGGACATTATGCTAAGTGAAATAAGTCAGTCACCAAAGAACAAAGACTGTATGATTCCATTTATATGAGGTTCCCTGAGTAGTCAAATTACAGGGACAGAAAAGTAAATGGTGGTTTCCGGGGACTGTGGAGAAGAGAATTAGGGGAATTATTGTTTCATGGGTACAGAGTTTTAGTTTTGCAAGATGAAAAGAGGTCTGGGGATGGACGGTCCTGATGGTGGCACAGCAATGTGACTGTACTTGATGCCACTGAACTGCAAGCCAAAAAACAGTCAAGGAAGCAAATTTTACATTATGTGCATTTTAACACCATTTTTGAAAAGTGTAGAAATATATTGTTTTCATTAATAGTCTATGTTTTGCTATTCTTAAGTCTATCCAACCAGATCACTAGGCTGCACCAATAGCTGCCTAAACTTTCCCTGATGATGGAGACCCAGCTAATGGCTGACCTCACCACCCTCTCCTAACTTGTTAGAAATGGAAGGAATAATTGATACATTCAGACTGACCAATGGCTTACCACAGGCTCAAGGCCAGGTTGAACGGCAGCCTTCCATTTCTGCAGAAATGATAGAACTCACCTTCCACTGAGAAAGCTGAACTTTTCAGGTTTGAGAATCAAAGATCCAAGTGTCACCTCTCATCAGAGACTGAGCATCTGAGATCCCAGTCTGGTCCACACTGCAGAAATGGGCAGGGTAGAACTATTTACAATGAGGGTGGTCACACATAAAGAAGGGCTGCTAGAGTCCTTCTTTAGAGTCGCAGCAGCACTGGCAGTCTGCGAAGGGACTCTCAAGATGGGACCCTCTTAGCTGAAGCGGATACTGGTTCAACCAGAACAGGTGTCCCCTTATTTATGGGTAATTGCAATTATTACTTTTCCCTTAAAAAATATTGGTAAGATGTCAGCTCACTTAGTCAGAAGAGGAAAGCCAAATAATATCTGAACTCTGCAGATTTTAAAAAAAGAAGAAGAAGAAGACTCAAGAGACTTCCCTTGGTCCAGTGGCTGAGATTCTATGCTCCCAATGCAGGGGGCCTGGGTTCAATCCTTGATCGGGGAACTAGATCCCACATACTGCAAGTAAGAATTGGCATGCTATACCAAAGATCATAGATCCTGCATGTCACAACTAAACAAATAAATATTTCTATTTATTTATTTTTCACAACCAAATAAATAATGTTTTAAAAGGAGACTCAAGCTTTGGAGTTCACAAGTATGTGTATGTGCATACATGCATATATGTGTGACTACACTTGTCTACACATATACACACATATGTCTAAAGCACAGGAAAGAGGCTTGGGAGCCAGAAGAAGAAATAGCGTAGGGAGGGTGAATCACCTGGGGATGTGTGCTGAGTAAGAAGATCGAGAACAAAACTCTAAGGAATCCTAACATGTGAGAGAAGTGGAACAGGCATGCACATAGCATTGTGAGGAGAGACAAAGGAGCGGGGGAAACAAGGGACCATGGTGTTGTATTCATAGATGCGGGCTTCCATGAAAATGTACACCTGGCTGAAACAACAGAAGTATATATTGTCTCACAGTTCCAGAAACTGGAAATCTGAACTCAGGGTGTCAGCACGCTCCTTCTGAAGGCTATGAGAAAAGAATCTATCCTATGACTTTCCCCTGGCATCTGGTGATTTGCTGGCAATCTTGGGCATTCCTTGACTTATAGACACACCACCCTATCTCTTCCTTTATCTTCACATGGCATTCTCGCTGTATGTGTGTATCTGTTTCTAAATTTCTGCTTTTCATATGGGCATGAGTTGTACTAGAAGAAGGGATGCATTGTCTTACATCATTACATCTGCAACAACCCCATTTCCAAATAAGGTACCATTTTCAGGCACTGGAGGTTAGGACTTCATATATAAATTTGAAAAAGACAAACCTCAACCATCAACAGAGGTTGTGGAAATCATCTGGGCTGAGCTTTTCTAGGACAGAGTATTTAACTGTTTCAGTGCTGCTGAGAAGTCACCCAAGATAAAGAAGAAAAGATCATGTCATGAATCAGAGCTCCTTCTCAACCTGCCCTGACTCCTCCTTTAGCTTGTTGAATTTCAAATCTTAAAATTTAGTAAAATACCAGGTGAAGAGCATTTTCCACAAGAACTCATCTGATTTCTGGGCTTCAGTCCTCACCAAGATGCTCCCCTTAAACCAACTTTTTTGATATGATTCACATCACAATACCCGTTTGTTGAGCTACTAGTTCAGTTCAGTTCAGTCACTCAGTCGTGTCCAACTCTTTGCAACCCCATGAACTGCAGCACGCCAGGCTTTCCTGTCCATCACCAACTCCCGGAGATTACTCAAATTCATGTCCATCGAGGTGGTGATGCCATCCAATCATTTCATCCTCTGTCATCCCCTTCTCCTCCCACCTTCAATCTTTCCCAGCATCAGCATCTTTTCCAATGAGTCAGTTCTTCACATCAGGTGGCCAAAGTATTGGTGTTTCAGCTTCAGCATCAGTCCTTCCAATGAATATCCAGGACTGATTTCCTTTTGGATTGACTGCTTGGTTCTCTCTGCAGTCCAAGGGACTCTCAAGAGTCTTCTTCAGCATCACAGTTCAAAAGCATTAATTCTTTGACACTCAGCTTTCTTCATAGTCCAACTCTCACATCCACAAATGACTACTGAAAAAACCATAGCTTTGACCAGACGGACCTTTGTTGGCAAAGTTTTGTGTTTGCTTTTTAATATGCTGTCTAGGTTGGTCAGAACTTTTCTTCCAAGGAGTAAGTGTCTTTTAATTTCATGGCTGCAGTCACTATCTGCAGTGATTTTAGAGCCCCTTCAAAATTAAGTCTCTCACTGTTTCCATTGTTTCCCCATCAACTAGCCATGAAGTGATGGGACCGGATGCATTGATCTTCGTTTTCTGAATATTGAGTTTTAAGCCAACTTTTTCACTCTCTTCTTTCACCTTCAACAAGAGGCTCTTTAGTTTTTCACTTTCTGCCATAAGGGTAATGTCATCTGCATATCTGAGGTTATTGGTATTTCTCCTGGCAATCTTGATTCCAGCTTGTGCTTCATCCAGCTCAACATTTTGCATGATGTACTCTGCATATAAGTTAAATAAGCAGGGTGACAATATACAGCCTTGACAACTTCTTTCCCAATTTGGAATCAGTCCGTTTTTCCATGTCCCATTCTAACTGTTGCATCTTGACCTGCATACAGATTTCTCAGGAGGCAGGTCAGGTGGTCTGATATTCCCATCTCTTAAAGAATTGTCCACAGTTTGTTGTGATCCACACAGTCAAAGGCTATGGTGTAGTCAATAAAGCAGAAGTAGATGTTTTTCTGGAACTCTCTTTTTTATTTTATGATCCAGCAGAAGTTGGAAATGTGATCTCTGGTTTCTCTGCCTTTTCTAAATCTAGCTTGAACATCTGGAAGTTCTCAGATGTTCTCATGTATTGTTGAAGCTTCTCAGAGAATTTTGAGCATTACTTTGATAGCATGTGAAATGAGTGCAATGTGTGGTAGTTTGAACATTCTTTGGCATTGCCTTCCTTTGGGATTGGAATAAAAACTGTACTTTTTCAATCCTGTGGCCACTGCTGAGTTTTCCAAATTTGCTGGCATACTGAGTGTAGCACATTAACAGAGTCATCTTTTAGGATTTGAAATAGCTCAGCTGGAATTCTATCACCTCCACTAGCTTTGGTCATAGTGATGCTTCCTAAGGCCCACTTGACTTCGGACTCCAGGGTATCTGGCTCTAGGTGAGTGATCACACCACCATGGTTATCTGGGTCATTAAGATGTTTTTTGTGTAGTTCTGTGTATCCTTGCCACCTTGTCTTAATGTCTTCTGCTTCTGTTAGCTCCATACCATTTCTGTCCTTTATTGAGTCCATCTTTTCATGAAACATTCCCTTGGTATCTCTAATTTTCTTGAGGAGATCTCTAGTCTTCCCCATTCTATTGTTTTCTACTATTTCTTTGCATTGATCACTGAGGAAGGCTTTCTTACCTCTCCTTGCTATTCTTTGGAACTCTGCATTCAAATGGGTATATCTTTTCTTTTCTCCTTTGCCTTTTGTTTCTCTTCTTTTCTCAGCTATTTGTAAGCCCTCCTCAGACAGGCAATTTGCCTTTTTGCTTTTCTTTTTCTTGGGAATGGTCTTGATTACTGCTTCCTGTACAATGTCATGAACCTCCATCTATAGTTCTTCAGGCACTCTGTCTATCAGATCTAATCCCTTGAATCTATTTGTCACTTCCACTGTATAATCCTAAAGGATTTGATTTAGGTCGTCCCTGAATGGCCTAGTGGTTTTCCCTACTTTCTTCAATTTAAGTCCAAATTTGACAATAAAGAGTTGATGACATGAGCCACAGTCAGCTCCCAGTCTTGTTTTTGCTGACTATATAGAGCTTCTCCATCCTTGGCTGCAAAGAATATAATCAATCTGATTTTGGTATTTCCCATCTGGTGATGTTCATGTGAAGAGTCTTCTCTTGTGTTGTTGGAAGAGGGTGTTTGTTATGATCAGTGCGTTCTCTTGGTAAAACTCTAATAGCCTTTGACCTGCTTCATTTTGTACTCCACGGCCAAATTTGCTTGTTACTCCAGATATCTCTTGACTTCCTGCTTTTGCATTTCAGCCTCTTATAATGAAAAGGATATCTTTTTTGAGTGTTAGATCTTGAAGGTCTTGTAGGTCTTCATAGGACCATTCAACTTCAACTTCTTGAGCATTACTGGTCAGGGCATAGACTTGGATTACTGCAATATTGAATGGTTTGCCTTGGAAATGGACAGAGATCATTCTGTCATTTTTGAGATTTCATCCAAGTACTGAATTTCAGACTCTTGTTGACTATGATGATTACTCCGTTTCTTCTAAGGTATTCTTGCCCACAGTAGTAGATATAATGGTCATCTGAGTTAAATTTACCCATTCCAGTCCATTTTAGTTCACTGATTCCTAAAATGTTAATGTTCACTTTTCCCATCTCCTGTTTGAGTTTCTAGTGGGAGGATTCAAATAATCTGCCCTATTTTCAAGGAAAGCTTTCCTCTGTTTACGCCCAAATCACAAACCAATGTACCAACAAAACTTCAGGCTGCCCTCCCTTTTACCAATATCTTGGGCACAAAGGCCTTCCAGAATGGCTGTTCCACTATTGATCATTTTTCCACTCTGTCATCGTACAGAGAAAGTCATCAGGAATAATGGAAATCTGTTGTAGCTTTTATTTACCATACATTGGCCTTTGACTGTGAACAAGAATCAGCTATGGGTTAAACCTCATAAACTCCATATATAGACTTTCAGTAATTGAAGCTTATCCAAAACTTGCATTTTAATACCATGGTAAGATCAGCGAGTCTCCAGTAGACCAGAAAGTCATAATGAGCCGCATGAAACAGTTTGTGCCATGATTCCCATCATACATGGCTGGGAGTCAGGATAGTGTGTTCCCTTGCCTGATGACTAGAAATGAACTGTCATCCTATATACTAAGTGGTTGTCATCATCACTAGATATGTATTGCCTATCTATGCTTGCACTCATTTATTGCAAGCCTAATAGATGTTAGCCCTCTAGTGGGCACTGGGGATGCTATAGTTTAAAACAAGTTAGGCTCAGTGCCTCCCTCAGTGCATTTCCTGGGTTGGGATGAAAACAAGCAAATAATCAGCCAGTGAAAATAGAGTATAAGAAGTACTTTTGCTAGTATCTACACAGGGGTACCAGAAGAGCATCTCAGTGAACATCACCACTGCCTACACAGCTGGTCCAGTCAAAAATCTGAGAGGCTTCTTTTTCTCTTTCTCCTTTTCTTCTACCAGCACCTTACACACCACTGAATCCTGTCAATCTGGCTCTTATTTCTCAAACACTGAGTGTTTTCTAGATTCTACTGCTTCAGTTCAAATAATGTTCTATGAATATCAATTCTGTCATTTTTGACTTCTGATATGAGCTGAATAGTTTGCACATTAGTTTGATGATTTATTCCCTCACTCAACATAATACTGTTGAACACGTACTATGTATTTGGACACCAGAGAAGCAAAACCAAAGAAGGCAAATCAGACAGACCTCAGAGATTGCATGTCCATTTTCAGACCACCATAATAAAGCAAATATCCTAATAAAGCAAGTCACACATTTTTGGGGTTTTCCAGTGCATATAAAAGTTATGTGTATACTATACTGTGGTCTATTGAGTGTGAAACAGCATTATGCTTAAAAAATTAATGTGCATACATTCATTAAAAATAGTTTATTGCTAACAATGCTAACCATCAACAGAGCCTTCTGCAAGTTATAATTTTTTGAAATAGTAACATTACAGATCCCTGATCACAGATCACCACAACAAAATAGTAATAATGAAAAATTTTGAAATATTGTGAGAATTGCCAAAACGTGACACAGAAACACCAAGTGAGCAAAAGCTGTTGGAAACATGGAGCTGATAGATTTGCTCAATGCAGGATTACCGCCAACTTTAATTTGCTAAAAATGCAATATCTGTGGAGTATAATGAAGCAAAATGCAATAAAATATTCATACATGGTCCCTAGCCACATAAGTCCATATAAAATCCCCAATGGACCATGATGCCATCACATTGAAATTTTAACTGGAAAGCTAGTTTAAGTAAATTTGCTTCTTCTGCAACTCTGAGCATAGAACCCTGGGCCTCCCAGGCTCTGTCTCATGCTCCTTAAACTTTTCAGAATGGCTTTGGTTGTTCTCTATTTCTATTCTTTATGTTCCTGCCCCACTTGGATTTATACTCTTTAACATCATTTATTCTGCTAACTGACTTCAACCTTTGAGGATCCAAAGAATTAATGTCAAAATCTGAAGGGCAGAACTCTACTCAATCTGGTTCATAAGGTGGCCACTCTGGCTTTCCTGGTGACAAATGCGACATATGATAGAAAGAAGAGGGTGCCTCAACTAAGGACGCATAGCACTGAGAAGAAATAAAATATGTCACCAGATTAAGGATGGCAAACACCTGACTTGTTTACAGCCACTCCTGTCCCCATGTCAGACATAACTAAGTGATCACAGATCTCTTTTCTTCCTGACCACACGCTTGACTTTAGGTTTTTCCTTAACATAGTGCTAAAGCAGCCACTGCCAATCAATCAGGATTGGGACCTGAGATAAAATTTGTCATATCTGCATTAGAACCTATGATCAGTGAATAGGAATCTTCATGAAACAGGGGCAAAAGGCTAAGGCAAAGCTGTATGGGAAAAAATGAAGCCAGGATGGAAGCTGCAGCATCATGGTCTTTACTCTTTTCAACCTCCTCTCCCAAACTGAACATGATTACCAAAGGGTGTTTCTTCTTGCCCTGCTTGAAGAACTGGTTCATCCTGGACCAATCTCTTTCCCAGGGGTGGGTATTGTGGGGGTGGTGGTTCTCTACTAGTCAACCTGGGGCAAAGAAGCACAGCCCTTGAGTAGAGGCTCCATGGAATAGAAGAAGGGCATTGCCCAATAGGGAGACGTGGGGTAGGCTAGATAGCCAGTGCCCTGGGCCTGGCCACTCTAGTGGCACTAGGTGAAAGAAGAAGGAACCACTGCCTGGTTGGAGCCCTGAGAAAAGGCTTCATGGAGGCTGGGATGTTTGAGATCAGGGCATATAGAAAGGTGCTGCTTCCCAGCTTAGAGATGGGACGGAGTGTCAAAGGCTGACACAGACTAAGCGATATACATGGAGACACTGCAGTGTCATCGATTCTCCACATTTGCAGCCTCGGCCTGGCCCATCTATAATTGAATCCTTTGCCTAGGACTGAGCCAGCTCGGGTGGCAGTATTAATCACACGTGGGCAATTTTACTAAAGATCACACTCAGTTAATTTGTATGATTAGGGCATTAGCAATTGCTTTAGTTGATCTCAAAGATTATTCAAAACACAACAGACTCTCAGAATGAGATTGGAATAAAAGTGGTTTTCAGATATGAATTAAAATTCCACTGAATATTGCCTAAAATAATGCAACGAACAGATTTACAGTAATAGGTCATTCATTCCCTCTAGGGTTTCAGTACCTTCTTTGCTTAAGGTTCTCTCTCTCTCTCTCTCTCTCTCTCTCTCTCTCTCTCTCTCTCTCTCTCTCTCTCTCTCTCTCACACACACACACACACACACACACACACATTCTCTTTGCCCTTTGAACTGGAACAGTGATCCGTTCCCTGTGATTAAATTAGTGTAAGTAATAAGATATCATAGATTTGATTGATTTCCCTGGCAATGGTTATTAACCAGCCCAATTCAGAGCCAAGCAGGACCATTATTCTAAACATTGATTTCTGAAAAGGCATGCAGGGGAAGGAAATTCTCAGCTACAGAGATATTCCATAAGGAATTATCTGATAGGATGATATATAGTGAGGATTCTTAGACATGGCAATGAACCCCCTAGAATCCTCAAATACCATGATATACAGATGTCGGAGTCCACAGGGAGACTAAGCAATGCTGTGAATACACTTTACCAATGTTTTCAGGGAATCCTTCTTAGATGCACCATAAAATGTAAGCACCGAAAACTGTATTGTATGCCAATCATTGTATTTAATCCAACAAATATATACTTTGTAACTTCTGTGATCTATATTTGCTGCAGGCTTAGGAGACAAGAAAGAAACATGGCCTCAAGGAGCTCACAGTGAACCTGCTGTGTTTCTTGAGGAAGCTTAGTACAGCCTTTCATTCATAAAGGATGGCTACTAGGGATGTGGCTATAGGAAGAGAGGGTTCTCCTTTGCGCATAGGTTTCCATCTTTCAACAGAGTCATCCATCAGATAGAAGACTTTCACAGAAATATGGGGGCATCTTTTTGACCACAGAAGAGATGCACAGAACTGTAAATCATGGCATAAATTTTTCTGAGCTCTGGAGAAAAACAAATCTGTTAAATAAATGGAAATTCTTCCTCCCATTCTCCAAACTCCTTTGACTTCTCCTGTCCACCAAGCAGGAAAGAGGAGAATTTGGAAATGCA
The DNA here is from genome assembly GCF_963930625.1 of Muntiacus reevesi. Lineage (NCBI taxonomy): Eukaryota > Metazoa > Chordata > Mammalia > Artiodactyla > Cervidae > Muntiacus > Muntiacus reevesi. Next base: position 66,411,280 of record NC_089250.1, on the reverse strand, counting down.
TCCACACGACTCCTTTCAAGGGTGTCCACATCATATTCAATAGCCAAGGAAAACTGGGTACTTCAATCCAAATCCACATGTTGAGATGCATTTGAGTTTAATACGCATTTTTACCTTCTGTGCTAAGGACAACAAACTCATAGAGTGTAGTATATGCAACCACAGGCTCTGAAATCAGATTTTCTTGGTTTCAATCCTGGCTCTAACACTTTGCAGGACATATTAATTAACCTTATCAGTTCTTATTTTCTCCATTAACCCAGTATAGGGTTAATGATAGCAATTACTTCCTAGGTTTGTCGCAAAAGCAAGGGAGCTGATACTTGCATGTAACATGCTTATCCAGGTGTCTGGCCCCTGGTGATAATCAAAAACTGATACAGTGGATCTTGACCATTTGTCCTAAAGCCAAGAAGATGTGGCCTAACCCCCTACAAAGTGATAAACGAATCACAGTGTCCTTCCTCTTTTGTCCCTTCTAACTCCAGAGGTACAACCAGAACCAATGAAAGAATGTATGTGGAAACAAGTTTTACCTTATCCTTAGAAAGTACATTCAAGTCATCAGACATATGCCATATTTCAGTGGTCTACACTGGGGGCATCATGAGTTCCCTGTAATCAGAAGTGTTCAAAGGATTGAAGATCCACTGTACTTTCAGGTATTTCTGTCCTGTGTTTACCACTGAATTGGATCTGATGACCAACGGAGTCTGTCCTAATTCATTTGGCTCTGATGCAATGACATAGTATATAAATGCTTTGCTCTATTCCCCAATGGAATAATGTTGAAGGAAGAAAAGGAACAGAAGTGAGAGCATGGGAGGACTGTAATTATACCCGGGATGTCCCTGGTAGCTCAACTGGTAAACAATTCGCCTGCAATTGAGGAGACCCCAGTTTGATTCCTGGGTTGGAAAGTTGCCCTGGAGAAGGGATAGGCTACCCATTCCATTATTCTTGAGCTTTCCTGGTGGATCAGATGGTAAAGAATCTGCCTGCAACACAGGAGACCTGGGTTTGACCCCTGGGTTGGGAAGATCCCCTGGAGGAGGGCATGGCAACCCACTCCAGTATTCTTGCCTGGAGCATCTCCATGGACAGAGGAGCCTGGCGGGCTACAGTCCACGGGGTTGCAGACAGTCAGACACAACTGGGTGACGAAGTACAGCAGAGCACAACAGATAGCTCTATCTGCTCTACCTCTTACCCGCAGCACCCAGCACCGCCAGCAAACCAGCAAAGAGGAAGCATTCAGTAACTCTTAATTAAGTCAAAAATAAAGAGAGCGCAAATAGAATTAGTGGGTATTGATGTTTCAAGTTTTTCAGCATGCAAAGCTCTTGAGTTTCCTGGAAACAAAATCCACAGACAGTTTCACTGGACCCATTCCTTTTCTGTTTGTTATAGCCACACATACCCCTCACCCCACATCCCATGCTTTAGAATTGTAAATGAGATGCATCACAGTTTTAAAAATGTGTGTGTGTGTGTGTGCGCGCGTGTGAAGGTTGGTGTGCCTGCGGGACTTTTCCACGTCCCGTATTTGTCTGACTGCCATTGATTTTTTTGCCTAATTGTTATTCACTATGCTAATTTCCTCCACAAATCTCACATTCTATTGATCAAAAAGTAATAAACTCTCCAACAAACAAAACAAGCATTATTGCAATGTTGGGAAAACATCAGTTAATATCAATACCATATTTACAATTATCTTTAATTCAAATTTTACCCATGATGCAGTGCATAAGCAGCTCTGGAGACCCACGGGCTAAAGGAACACGTGAAAAATCCTATTTGCTTTTTTTCTGACAGAGCAAGAGGAGGCATGCACAACCAAGAAACACTTGAAGATGCCCAGTCAGGAACTGGTGGCTCAAATATATGTCATCATCTCAACAGAGAAATTCATCACCTGCTCTGTTTCTCCTCTTTCTGTTTCTCTCTTCAATTTAAGGCATTGTGTTAATCATCAGGGAAAGTGCAAAGGTGAGCACGGTCATCTTTTACTGTGCTCCGAAATTAACGTTTCCTTGAAAAGAAAAAAAAAGCAATTATTTAGTAGGAGCATTGTTGATTTGACTTGCTCATTGTTAAGTCACTAGGCTGTAATTGTTTTGTCTTCTCGACATTCTCTCCTCTGCACTGCCAACATCTTCCTTCTTTTGGAGAACTGCTCCTCCTCCGCTGATCGCAGGAGAGCTGCCAATCATAGTGCTGCACCTTCTCGGCAGTGTTTCCTTGGCCCAGGGGTGGGCACCCAACCCAAACATACCCAGTCAGCATATCCCTGAAGCTTTCAAACTGAAACTGAGAATAATACAGATATAAGCTGAGAGGCATGAGAACTACCAAGGGCAGTGATTTCAGCCTGGTGGGAGAAGCCAATCTGAAAGGATAAAGCTGACAGGCTGAAAGAAGCATAGAAGAGAGACGCAGAACAGGAGTCTGGGTGACATTCAAGATGCTCATTCCTACTGACCCTAGGCCTACTTGAGGAATTGTTTGCATGGGCTGATAGCTGAAGTTCAGTGTCTGTGACTTTCCACCAGAAGAGCCGTGTTGAATACAAGCCTATCACAAGGTGAGGGAAATCAAGGCAGATGACCCAACAAGACTGAGACAGAGAATCCAGTACAGAAGGCCATTTCTAAGACACGGGCATGAGAGGTTAGGAGGAGGGAACAAGACTTGATGACAGACCTACCCGCACACATGTCAACCTGGTGGTGTTTAAACTGCAACTTCTTTCAGATGAGGACTGGGACAGTAAAAGGAGATCACAACCTTAGGAGCTGCACTGAGCCTGAGTCTAGTACAGATTTTTTCCATATCATCCACCAGTCTCTGGGGCAGTTGAAGAAAAAGTCTTCAGTATCACACTTGATGTTCAGATTATCTGATGTAGCAAAAGGAGATGTCTGTTTATTGTCCTGTTTTGCTTGGAATGAAACAATCACGGAGGCTTTTCCCAAGGTGCTGCAGTGTCTCATGGGATGCTGTCTCTGCATTCACTTTTACACAGAAGCCAAACTAAGGCCTCCAGAATTGAGTCAATGTGGTGTCTTCTGCAAGAAACTACTATATTAATATACAGGCCCTGCTGGGCTAGAGCAAGAATGGGCTTTTGGGAGATCCTAGATTTGGGTTTAAATTGCACTTTTCAATCATTCTAGAAGTGTCACCTTGGGAAAGTTATGAAACCTTTCTAAACTTCAACTTTAGGAGGGAAATAATATCTTGCCTGTGGAACAGACATTCGCTAATATCCAGAATGATAGTGCTGGCTGAAGCACTGTGGGCAAGAAAGGTAAACCTATAGACGCAATAAGTACTATTCCAATGAGGATGAAGCCTTGTCTCTTCTATGATGAAAGAGGCTCAATACTGTTATTGATTCTGGATGGCATGGTATGTGTTATGATCAGTAGATCACATGGTCATGGGAACACTCTTACACCAGGTGGTCTTTTGGAATCTGTCAAAATTGTGTCATAACAAGGGTTCAGTGTTCATTTCTGCAGCTGATTTGTTGGGCATTCAGACACAGCATGAGCAAGATAAGACCTAGTAAGTGGAAGCCCATTTGTAGCCTCTTTGTCTATAACTATGATTCAGATGGTAAAGATGGTATAACTATTCAGATGTTATAGCTATGATTCAGATGGTCTCTTTGCCTGCAATGCAAAGAGACCAGGGTTCGATCCCTGGTTCAGGAAGATCCCATAGAAGAGAATGGCAACCCACTCTAGTATTCTTGCCTGGGAAATCCTGTGGACAGAGGAGCCTGGCAGTCCACAGTCCATGGGGTTGGAAAGAGTCTGACATGACTGAGCAACTAACACTGTAATCAAATATAAAATATTAAATAAAACTTAGGGAACAATGGACTAGGTATATGACAGAAAAATTGTTAATATTCTTAATCAATAAAGAAATCATACAAAGCAACTTTAAAATGAACATTCAAATAGAAAACATGGGAAAAGACCACAAACAGGCAATTCACAAAGACATACTAGGGCAATACACAAAGAAAAAAGTGCTCCAACTCAGTAATAGGCAAAGAAATGCAAATTTAAACATCAGCATACCTTTTTGTGCCCTCAAGCAGTCAAAGAGTAAAAAGACCAATATTATCCACCATTGTTGAGGATCCAGGGAAATGTGCATTCCTAAATTATTCTTTCTGAAGCACAATTTACCTATATATGAGTGAAAATTACATGTTCATCCATCTAACTCCAGCCACTAACCTTCTAGGACTTCATTCTAAGGAAATGATCGGGCAATTGTGCAAAGGTGTATGTACATGGATGTTCACACACAGGTTGTTTTATAACAGCTTTATTGGATAAAAGCTGGATATTTACATGTAAGCCTGGAAAATAAATTATTGCGTTGAAACACATCATGCAACTTTTCAAATAAATGCAATAGAGCCATGTATGCTGACAGGGAGATGTATTAAAACTGAACCATGAACTGATAGGAGCTATTACCAAATTCTGCTTATGTAACAGTCTGTGTGGACACAGACAAAGGAAAAATCTGGAAGACTTTATGCCAAAACATTAACAGTACTTACTGCTGTTAGATGTGATTATTTTTACATATTCACAATTAAATTTTTACAATTATGCCTTGTTTTTATTTCTCTTTCAATTGTACTTCATTGTCTTAAACTTAACTTGAGTTCTACCACCAAAAAATTTTAACTGTTTTGATTATTGACAGCAGGTACAGTGTTGTACAGTACACCCATAGAGCCTACTAATCTTGCATAACTTAAATTTGATATTTGTTGATTAAGAACTTTGCATTTCCCCTTCTCTTCAACCCCTGGCAACCACAAATCCACTCTTTGATTTGACTGGATTAGATGCCTCATGTAAGTAGAATCATGCAATATTTATCCTTCTAACTGGCTTATTTCACTTAACACAATATTCTTAAGATTTACCCATGCTGCCTCATATTGCAGCATTTTCCTCCTCTTTAAGACTGAGTAGTATTCCATCATATGTATCAACTCTATTTTCTTTATCCATTCATCTCTCAAAGGACATTAAGTTGTTTCCACATCTTGGCTATTATGTGTGAATAGTTTGACAATGATTATAAGAGCACTACTATCCTTTCAAGATCTTAATTTCAAGTCTTTTGGATAATTACCCAGAAGTGGGTTTGTGAAATCATGCTGTACTGTCCTCAGTCACTCAGTCATGTCCAACTCTTTGTAATCCCATGGACTGTAGTCTGACAGGCTCCTCTGTCCATGGGGATTCTTCAGGCAAGAATACTGGAGTGGGTTTCCATGCCCTCCTCCAGGGGATCTTCCCAACCGAAGGATTGAACCCAGGTCTCCTGAATTGCACGCAGATACTTTGGTGTCTGAGCACCAGGGAAGACCAAGAACACTGGAGTAAGTAGCCTATCCCTTCTCCAGGGGCTCTTCCCAACCCACTAATTGAACCAGGGTCTCCTGCTTTGCAGGCAAATTCTTTACCAGCTGAGGCTACCAGGGAAGCCCTGTTGTATCATATGATAGTTCTATTTTTAATTTTTGAGGGACCACCATACTGTTGTCCATAGCCGCTGCACCATTTTGTATCTCCACCAAGAGTGTGCAAAGATTTCTCTATATCTTCACCAGCACTTCCTGTCTTTTGTTTTATTTTCAAAATGTACAGTTCAGTGGCATAAGTACATTCACATTGTAGTGTAACCATCACCACCATCCAGTTCCAGAAAAATTTCTCCAAAACATAATGTTTGGGGTTTTTTTCAATAACTATTATTTTATTGAGGCATGGTTAATTTACAGGGTTGTATTAGTTTATGGTGTACAGCAAAATAATTTAGATATAGATGTAGATACAGATAGTCTTTTCCAGAATCTGTTTTTCCTTCAAAGGTTATTGCAAGACATTGAACAGATAAACAACGACTTACTATATAGCACAGGGAACTCTATTCGATGTCTTGTAATTATCTATAATGGAAAAATAGTTTGAAAAAGAATATCTGTATCTACATCTATATCTAAATCATTTTGCTATATACCATAAACTAATACAACATTGTAAATTAACCATTCTTCAAATTAAAAAAAAGTAGTTATTTAAAAAAAGACCCAAAGATTGGGTTTTGGTGAAATTTTTCAGTTGAGATGGATGGTGGTACTGGTGGCATATAGTACTGTGTACATATTGAAGAAGGAAATGGCAACTCACTCCAGTTTCCCATGAGCAGAGGAGCCTGGGGGTCTTCAGTGCATGGGGTCGCAAAGACAAGCATTGGTGACTGAACAGCAGCTAAATTCCCAGACTCCTAATTCATCTTCCCTCACTCCACACACTAGCCCCTCTAACAACCATAATTTTGTTTTCTATGTTCATTTATACCATTTTTTAGATTCTTCTGTTTTTTGATTATCATCATCTTGACAGGTGTGAGGTGATATCTCACTGTGGTCTAGATTTACGTTTTCCTAATGATTAGTGACACTGAGCATTTTGTCATAAACCTGTTGGCCATTTGTATGTCCTCTTTGCAGAAATGGCTGGTCAGGTCCTCACTTTAGTACAAACAGCAAAAACAAACAAACAGGACTACATCAAATGCACAGCAAAGGAAACAGAGTAAAAGGTAACCAATGGAATGGGAGGAAATACTTGCAAACCATATATCTGATAAGGGGTTAATTTCTAAAATATATAAGAAACTCCCAGAATTATGCCTTATTTTTATAACAAGAAAAAATCAATAAAGATATTTTCATCTTTAACAGAGGATAAAATTAAGAGAAATCATGTTTGAGATTAATGAATTCAGAGGAAAAAGAAAGCCTGAGAACACAATGGCAAAGAAGGGCTGTTGCTGTGGAGAAAATAAAAAGAGAAGTGGTGGGGGGTTGGGTCTTGAAGATGACCCCAACTTAAACATTCAACAGCAAGCAACAGACCTTTCACCTACCAAAAAAAAAATCCTTTAGCAAGCTCCCCTAAAGAAATCCTACGTGGGAAAATATCTAGTGGTCACACATCTTTAAAGAAACACATCTAGAACCAGCACACATGTACCACACACACAAATAATGTCCTTCAGAGGTTCCTTCTTAGAAACAAACGTTGATCCCTTATTGGCACAGTGATTTCACAGGTGCAAACAATTTCATACTGCAAGCTTGCCAAAGTAATCCAAACTCAAAACAGAGATCTATGAAAACTTCCAAAATGTTAATGATGGGAAAGAATAATCTGTTTAATGCATGATCTTTTAAACAGATAGATAGATAAACAGGTAGATCGATAGATAATAGATAGGTAGATAGATAAATGGGAAGGTAGATAGATACCCTTTGATCACATCTATTCCTTTATGTTTCTTCATGCACAGTTCTTTTGTGGCAGAGGCATTTTTCAAAAACACAGACCCTCTTCTGTTTAATTAATAATCCCCCCAGAGATAAATCACGCCAGCGGCACCCTCTCTAAGCAAGCCTGTGGCAATGACCTAGTTTAAGAGCCTTTCATGTTTAGCTTGGGTTTACTATGTATTTTGAAAATTACTGCTCAATAGCTATTTTGGGAGATCAGCACTTTCCTTAGTAAGTTTAGCAATGAAGACTCATTTTTCCACACAGGAAGAAAGAACCATAGAATAACAAAACTGAATTGATAACAAAGAGGGACTCTTTACATCCCTAGGAAACTAATAATAATAAGGCTAACATTCATGAAGCACTTTACAGGCACTGCCTTATTTGATTCTCATAGAAATCCTATATATTAGATGGTATTATTGCCCCCTGTTTAACTGGTGGGGAACCCGAGGCACAGAGAAGTTCAATAACTTTCCCCAAATCACACAGCCAGCAAGTGGGAAAGATAGAATTCAGACTCAGGGAGTCCAGTTTCAAAGCCCACGCTCACCATTATGCTACGCATGCCGTTCTAACGGGTATAAAATTGATATTCATGTACTGACAGGGACGTGCCAGACATCGGATAAGTATGATCACACTTAGCTCTCACAATGACACTGAGTTGGCATAATCCCTATTCCTAGAGAAGTGAATTGAAACACAGCAAAGAATTTGGTGAGCTCTCTTTTATTTTTAATTATTGTGATGTGCTGTGTGCTGTGCATATTCACTCAGTCATGTCTGACTCTTTGCAATCCCATGGACTGCAGCCCACCAGGCTCCTCTGTCCATGGAATTCTCCAGACAAGAATACTGGAGTGGGTTGCCATGCCATTCTCCAGGGGATTTTCCCGACCCAGGGATCGAACCCAGGTCTTCCTCACTGCAGGCGGATTCTTTACCGTCTGAGCCACCAGGGAAGCCCCTAAATTATTGTGGTAAGAACCCTGAACATGAGATCAATCCCCTTCACAGACATTTACATGCACAGTACATTATTGTTAAATACAGGCACGTCTTTAGACCTTACTCATCTTGCATAAGGACTCCCCAAGTGGTGCAGCAGCAAAGAATACTTTTGCCTATACAGGAAATGTAGGAGATGTGGGTTCGATCCCTGGGTCGGGAAGATCCCCAAGAAGTGGGAAATGGCAATATTTCTGCCTGGAGAATCGCATTGACAGAGGGCCTGGCAGGCTGCAATCCATGGGATTGCAAAGAGTCACACAGAACTGAAAGACTGAGCACACACACATGTATCTTGCATAAGTGAAACTTCATCCCCATGAAACAGCAGCTTCCTATATTTCCCTCCCCAGCTCCAGACAACCACCATTCTACCTTTTGTTTGTACGTGTTTGGCTTTTTATTTTAACTTTTTGGGCATGCTGAGCGGCATGTGGGATCTTAGTTCCTCAACCAGAGATCAAACCCATGTCCCCTGCATTGGAAGTGGAGAGTCTTATTAACCACTGGACTGCCAGGGAAGTCCCATATTTGGCTACTTTATATGCCTCACAGAAGTGGAATGATGCAGTATTGTCCTTCTGCTGCTGGCTTTTCATTTAACATGATGTCGCCTCGATTCATCCCTGTTTTCACATATCATTGGATTTTCTTCATATTATGGCTGAATGGTATTCCATGATATGTTCAGACCACACCCATGCAGCAGCTGAAAGATCAGGCAGGTCCAGAATCAAGAAGAAAGGCTGAGCGGGAAAGTGAGTGCAAGACACAGGATGACCAAGTCTAAATGGTCTCTATGGAAAGATGGGGATCAGGGTGGACTAAAATGAAGTTACTAAGGGGAAGTAGATATTGACACCACATTTGCCTTCTTCTTATTGACTCTGGTCTTGGCCCCAATCCAGGTTATAAACTAAGAAGTCTCTGGCTTCATCCATCCTATTAATTAAATCAAACCTTTATCTTCTCTTAGAACGACACAATTTCCTGGATGGCGCACTAAATCCCAGTGAATATCCTCTCTGGGGAAGAAAGGACCCCATTCTTGCAGAGCGACCTTCTACCACATCCTATATGTTTCCCGCTGCACACAGCTACCTCCGCCCTGGTCCAGGAATTCTGGAATAAAATGGACACAAACCTAACTTCCTTTTTGCTACAGAACTGAGTTGAAATATTGGCTTGAGTTTGAGAAGACTAAAATAAATGTGATGAATGCTATTTGAAAAATCTAATATGTCATTGTGTATTGCATTTGTTTGCCCTAAATCCATTTTCTACTAGGTTATTATTAATCAGCATTTGTTTAGCATCAATTAGGTATTCAAAGCCGAACTAGAAATATAAGAGAATAACCCTGCCCAGGATGGGCCCCAAGTAGGATTTCTTTAAACAGCTCACCACCTACACTTAACCCCCAGAGGAATTACACATACTCCAAAGAAATGTTCTGACAATACATTTTCAGGAAAACAACTCAAAAAGAATCACTTTCTACCAGTGGGACTTTGCAAGCATTCACCATATGGGACAGGCAGAGTCTTGAGCCAAATAAAAATTTTAAAGGGAAAAAAGAGTGAGATTTCATACAAAATAACTGAAAATGTATGAAACTCAAAAGTCTCCTGGAAGTTGTAAATAACTGAAAATAGGAAGTGAGAAATTACTTTTCAATTATTTTATGGCAAGAACACTTAATAGAGATGTGAATAAATCTGATAACTTCATACAAATATGATGGACAGATCTAGATAAAGAGAAGCATCTCTTTGAATCACATGATAAAAAAAAATAATGCCTGGATGGACTTTTGCCAAATTTGGAATATACCTGTGGGGATTATCCGTGGTGTATTGTCTCAATTTGAATTACCCTAAGAGCAGACCCAAAGGATGGGGTGGGAGTTGATTGTTCAGGAAGACAGGCAGCACAGTGAGAAAGTGGGGAGCGAGGAAAGCAGGTAGAAGGATGTGATAATGTCAGTTACCACTGTAGGTGCTGGGACTCAGTCTCATTGGGGACCCACCAGAAAGAAATGTTGTCCTCACTGAGGGGGCGAATCTGGGGTATTTTTCTACCAACTCCTGTACATCACTAGTTACAGAGTTCCCAGAGGAGCATCTAAACACCTTAGGCTGTTCTGTGTGTGGTCAGATGTCTTTGGGCAGGAAGACACAGGTGCATAGGAAGCTGTGTCTGTTTTAATCTTTCATTATATATGTGCTCAACATTGAAGACACATGTTGCACTGAGTATGCATACTGTATATTATATATAGGGTAAATATGTAATATGTATTCTTAATCTATTATATATCGACTCAAACACTGAACTTCCCAGGTAGTGCCAGTGGTAAAGAACCCATCTGCCAATGCAGGAGGCAAAACAGAGGTGGGTTCGACCCCTGGGTTGGGAAGATCCCCTGGAGGAGGCAATGGCAACCCACTCCAGTTTTCTTGCCTGGAGAATCCTCATGGACGGAAGGGCCTGGTGGGCTACTGTCCTTGGGTCTCAAAGAGTCGGGCCCGACCAAAGCAACTGAGCACAGCACACACAGACTCAAACACACTCAGCTTCCTGCAGGTATTCTAGAGAACTCATGTAGAGCACGCATGTACTACATATTGAATACATATGTTTTAAGTATATATTCTACAGACTATAGGTCATATCGAGAAGAGGCTTCATCCTTGAGCAGAACCTGGCCTGGGTCCCAAAGGCAGACATAGTCACAGCAGCAGTGACCCAGGCATCCTTGGGTGGACAGCCTGCGACCCGCAACAGAGAAGCATGTGGCTGTTCTGCCCACAGCCTGGCCAAGTACTTTCGGCCATGACCCAGGGAGCAGCTGTTGGCTCCCAGGTCCAGGTGTGAAACTAAGATGAAAGAGACATGGAGACTGGTGGATACTTTGAGGCAGATGCTTCTGAGCAGTTGACTGCAGCCCCTGACCCAAGTGTTCAATTTAATTCCACTTTATTAAATTCTTCTAATCATATACTCTCCTTTAGTACCATTTCTGCCTTTTAACCCCAGCACCAAAACTAAAGCATATGTTTAAGTTTCTAAAAATGCACATATATAATATAATGTGTGTATATATATATATGTATATATATAATGTATATAATATTATATCAAGTAGTGCTTGTGGTAAAGAACCTGGCCACCAATGCAGAAGATATGAGACATGGGTTTGATCCCTGGGTCGCAAAGACTCCCTGGAGGAGAGCATGGCCACCCACTCCAGTATTCTTACCTGGAGAATCCCATGGACAGAGGAGCCTGGTGGGCGACAGTCCAAAAGGTCGCAAAGAGTTAAACACGACTGAAGTGACTTAGCATAGTATGCATGGATGCCTATAATACTATATAAGTATGGATGCGAGAGTTGGACTGTGAAGAAAGCTGAGTGCCAAAAAATTGATGTTTTTGAACTGTGGTGTTGGAGAAGACTCTTGAGAGTCCCTTGGACTGCAAGGAGATCCAACCAGTCCATCCTAAAGGAGATCAGTCCTGGGTGTTCATTGGAAGGACTGATGCTGAAGGTGAAACTCCAGTACTTTGGCCACCTCATGAGAAGAGTTGACTCATTGGAGAAGACCCTGATGCTGGGAGGGATTGGGGGCAGGAGGAGAAGGGGACCATAGAGGATGAGATGGCTGGATGGCATCACCGACTCAATGGGCATGAGTTTGAGTAAACTCCAAGAGTTGTGATGGACAGGGAGGCCTGGCATGCTGTGATTCATGGGGTCGCAAAGAGTCGGACATGACCGAGCAACTGAACTGAACTGAACTGAATTGATACCTTTCTGATGAAGAACAAAAATCAGCCTGGATGAAGAGACTCACATAAGATAGAACAGTACAATCAACAAGTTTGTGTTCAGTGGACTTTTGAAAGTGACAACACTTCCAATTTAAGTGGCACTGTAGGAAAAACTATAGGTTAATGGAGCTACTCAGAACACCCCTGCCCTCGCTTTTCTACCATAAAAAGTTAAATTATTTAAAAAAGAAACATTCTCTTGAGTGGTTGCAGGTCACTTTGGATTAGTGAAGTTTCCCCCATAGAGTTTAGATGTGAAATATTCATAGGTTTGAGAGAGACCAGGTTTATCAACTTGGAGAGCTATCTGCCTTACCAGCTCCACCCTGCATGTCTCCCTCTAGAGGCATTTTCTCTTTGACAGCCTAGAGCCTAGGATTTGGGGGATCAGTGATGGAGGAAAAAGGGAGAGAAGGAAGGTGGGCAGGACAGAGCTTTCTGGGGAGGGTTGAAGGAATGGAACGAAATATCCCAACTCTGCTACGAGGATTGAGAGAACTGCTTTCAGGAAATGTTGTTCTCAATGCTGTGGTCATGAATTCAATCTTCTTTAACGTTCACTGAGAAATAGGAGTCCTAATGCCTTCTCATTAGGACTTTGAGCTGTCTTTGACTGTGATGCATGCAGAGACCAGCAACCTGGTTCTCTGAGCCATCTACCTAAACCACTGCTGCACCAACTTTTGTCCTCCAACCAGAGCAGCAGAATCACCTTGAAGGTTATTAGGAATGCAAATTCTCAGGCCGCAGCCCAGACCTACTGAATTAGAATCCCTGATGGTGATGTCCAGGAATCTGCGTTTTAATAAGCTTTCCAGGTGGTTCTTCCAGAAGTTAAAGTTTGAGAACCACTGATCTAGATAATTTGATGACCTCTCTAGAGGCCCTATGAGTTTTGTTCCTGAGTCCAGAGAGAAAGTCTGTTTCAGAAAAGTACTTGGTAACCACTCAATAAATGTCTATTTCTTTACTTCCTGGAATCATGTATATACATATTTCCTAGTCAAGTTAAATCACAGATATTCTTATGGCATAAACATAAGAGCAGTGGGAAGTAACTATCTTTCAGCCCAGATCTTGAACTCAAAGTTAGCACTGGGAATCTCTTGCTATTTCTTTAAGCATAAATTCTTTCCAAAGCAGGTTTTAGCAGATTAGTCACTAACATCTCCTCCTCCCCACCCAGGTTCCTCTGTTTCTTTTATGAATTTAACCATCTTTTTGAATGTCACTTGTGCCAGAAGAGAAAACCAAGGTTTCTCCTATTTTCCTGAGGAGTCTGCAGTCTCCTTGTCCTGAGTGGGCAGAGAGTGTAGAAATAAAGGAGGGGATATTTTCATAGCAAGATCAGGGTCCAGATGGAGGATTTTGATTGCCTATTTGTCAATTTCAGAACTACATCCTTCTATTTCTACATCTATCCTATTTTCTGCAGAACTCACTTGAGTACTGCCACCTATGGGCACTTAATGTTTTCCATTGTCTGACTTTTCTAAGCTGATCATGGCAAATCTCTTCAAAACCCCCAGCAGTTGTATGTTTCCACACAGAGCTCACTTCTTCCTAAAGAAACCACATAATTCTTTTCTGAATTGATGGATTATAGTGGGACTTGGATTCTGGGTTTTGGAGGGTTCTAGAAGAACTCAAGCAGGCTTGGAGGGAGACCAACATTTCTCCCTTGAGTTCTCCTGAGAAGATGGATTTAGGATGCCCTGAGGTTGGAAAAGTACAGAATTCAAAGCCAGATGAGAAAGGTGGGAGATTATTATAATTCCCACATCACTCTGGCCAACTCTGGAGCCCACTCTTTTGGTCATGGTACTTATATCTTAGACACAAATCTGTCTGCACTTCTGGCATTAAAAGCCCTAGCTCCAGTGGGGGTCAACATAAAGAGAGAACTGGGCATCTTGGAACAGAGAGCTGGCAGGGATGGACACATGGACCCCCCAGAGTCCTAATAACATATTCTTCCTCAGAACAAAATCAAAAGAATGACTCTTAACCTCCCAGAATCATTAGTCACCACGCAATCTCTCAGTTTTGCCCAAATAGAAAAGCGGCACAGATACAGTTCACTGGGAAAATAAAAAAACAATCCTGGGTTGCTGGACATGAACACGTGTAGGTGCTCCATAGTTGATATAAAGTTCGACTTCAAAGGCCCCTTTCAGATGGTCTAGGAGTCCTCTCTCACACAGCCCCCTACCCCACCTCCTCTCTAACATCCTTAGAAGGACATTGAATTCTGTTAAAGGATCAGCCGGAGACTGTGTTCGAGTTTAGGGCATAGCTCCAGCCTGGTCCTTCACATTCCTTGGAGCATCTCTGAGACTCTCCTGATGTACTGTCCCAGCCTGTGTTATTTGGATGTGTTCATTTCCTAATAAAGTCTTCATCTCATTACTCTCCTTTTCCACCCAAAATAAAAGATGAAAGGAAAGAAAAGTCACCCCTATTGTATGGAAACTCAGGAAACCTGAAATGAAACCTCTTAGCCTTTGAAAGAAACCATGCAGGAAGGCTTCCCTGGTGGCTCAGTAGTTAAGGGTCTGCCTGCCAGTGCAAGAGAGGTGGGTTCAATTCTTGATCCCGAAAGATCCCACGTGACACAGAGCAACTAAGCCCATGAGCCATAGCAACTAGAGAGTAGTCCCTGTTTATTGCAACTAGAGAAAAGCCTGTGTAGCAGTGAAGACCCAGCAGAGCCAAAAACAAATAAAATTTTTAAAAGAAACTGTAAGAGAAAGGTAATTGTCAGAAGAACCAGATATGAGCTATTTCTCACTGCTTCCAGACCTTCTCTAAGTTGGACTCTTCACTCAGGTCTCCCTGAATGGTTCCCTTCCTAGCCACTCACAGCTTCTGCACAATCTGAACATGGGAGGAAGGAAACCCAATCAAATAATGATGATGATGATGATGAAGGTGCTGGTGGTGACAGCATTAAATATAACAGTGTCATGTATTGTTACATATCCTGGGTCTTTACCTGAAAAGCATTGAGCTATTTAGTCCTCGTACAACTTTATAAGGTAGTCATTGATTGCATACCTCTTTTTTAGATAAGGAAATTAATGCACAGCAAAGTTATGCAAAGTCCTACAGCTAGCAGATCAGGGATATGAACCCAGGTAGTCTGGCTTAAGAGCCTTGTTTATAATCACTAGGGAAAAGTCTTGGAGCTTGACAAACCTCAGGTAGAACTCCACCTCCACCATTTGCCTGCGTACTCTTGGACTGTGACGTAACTTTTTTGAGCCACTGTCTCATCTCCTGTAAAATGGAAATTTTCAATAGGAATCCTTATCTCAGCGCACTGAGGGAGGAGCAAACGAGACCAAGGCTGCAAAGCTCATGCCCTTCAAAGAGTCATGCGCAGTGCATATTCACCTCCCATATCTGATTCTGTTCCTCCACACAGCACAAGAGCTGGCCCACTTCTCCCAGCCCAGCCACACTCCTCTATATTGAAATACAGAAAATGACAGAAAGGGGGGAGATTTTCTTCTCCACTTTCACACTTCTAGCTACTGCTCTTCAAACTAGCCTACTAAAGGGACCCTGCCCATCTTGCCTGCCTGAGGAGTGTCTGGGTCCCGTCACCTTTACCTGAAAGCCACTCTCCAGCTCGCCACGCTCCCCCTGTGACACAAAAGAGCAGGGTCTCCTAAGTTCTGTCACTTTGGCTTAAATTTGGCTTTTCAACTTACTTACTCAAATAGTTTTACCTCCTCTTGGTCTAAGTTTCTTCAGCTGTAAAATAGGGCTAATATTTGTTTTGACTGCATAACGTTGTTGCTGGGGAGGATTCAATGAGATGATATTATCTGCTGCCACTTGATAAGAATATCAAGTATGCATCTCCATGAGAAGGAAGTTAAGAAGGGTCTAGACTCCCCATGTTATCCTCCACATAAGCCCCTCAATCCTGGTTTCTGTCCCACACCACCCCACTCCCCCACCACCACCACCAGACACCATCACCAAACTGACCCAAAACCACAGCCTCCCCTGGTTCCTTGAAAAGCTTTTCTGGTCTTAGGTTGATTCTGAATTGTCTTGTATGGACATGCCATCGTCATGAAAATAGTAAATGTTTCCCCCACATTTGTCTCCCCAAATGGAGGTACCCAAATTTGTTCAGGGAGCTAGAGGGGGGCCCATGAGCACCCAGATCATTCTCAGGCTCTGGCTTAAAGAAGAGACCCACAACTGGAGAGGCCATTCTGTGATTCCACTCAACTCTACGAATCTTTGGAACTCAACCAAAGTCATTGTGGTGTCCCTTTGTTTGAGCCCAAGTAGCATGAAATTTCCATTTCCTATATTTATTTTTCTTCCTATATTTTATTTCCTGTATTTACCTTGGTTCCTGTCTTTGGAAAATATCCCACCTCAGCCTCCACCTCCTTTTCCCCTCTGGCAACAGCTGACCTCTGCTTCTACTGAACAAAGCTAGGTTTTCACTGCTTTCAACCCCATATAATGAAAGTGAGAAGGATACTAAGCCCCTCCCTCATCTTGCCAGTCTCAGAGGAAGCTCCTCTGACCTTCCACTATTGTTAATATATTATCCTCATTACCGTGGCCACTGCCAACCTGGGCCCACCCTGCATCCCACCTCCTCATTTCCCAAGGCCCCATTGTTCAGGGTTTCCATGGTCACTCCTCTGCTCTGGCCACTGCAAAGCCCATAAAGTAACCCAGTGTCTCCGAGCCATCATCCCCACTCCCCCAGCCACGGCTCGCTTCCTGCCCACACACAGCACCTCCGCCTCTGAGTCACTCTCCCTCCCCTCTGTCACCTCTTCCTGCCCCACATCCTGGCCTGCTCCCTCCCCAGCCTTTCACAACAAACTTTCCCTCAACTCCTCACACTCTGGGGTCTTGCATTCAGACAGGAACTTGAATTCTTGCATCCCTCTCCTAAGTTAAGCACTGGCGCTTAACTAAGCGCTATTGTTTAACTTAGCTAAGTTGGTCTATGCTGGCCTACCCGTCTCCAGGACTTCCTCCAATGGGCTGCTGGAATCATCTCCCCAAAACTCAGAAGGGTCAGTCTACCCACCCCTCTGCTTCCCATCCTGCAATGAATCCCCATTCTCTAGGAAATAAAGGACAAATTCCTTACTGGTTTTATTTTTCTTTTCACTGCTTTTTTTCCTGAAGTTGCAAAACTAATATATGTTCTTTGTACAAAATTGTTAAAATTCAGGAGATTTTGTTGTTGTGGTTCAGTCACTCAGTCATGTCCAACTCTTTGTGACCTCATGGACTGCAGCACACCATGCTTCCCTGTCCTTCACCATCTCCCAGAGCTTGCTCAAACTCATATCCATTGAGTCAGTGATGCCATCCAACCATCTCATCCTCTATCATCCCTTTCTCCTCCTGCCTTCAATCTTTCCCAGCATCAGGGTCTTTTCCAGTGAGTCAGCTCTTCTCATCAGGTGGCCAAAGTATTGGAGCTTCAGTTTCAGCATCAGTCCTTCCAAAGAATATTCATGGTTGATCCCCTTTAGGATTGACTGGCTTGATCTTCTTGCTGTCCAAGGGGCTCTCAAGAGTCTTCTTCAGCACCATCACTTATTATTTTCTACCTAATAACATTATTATAATTTGGTTTTAATGATACATATTTTAAATATACATGTTATATATATTTAGCATGCATGTATATATTTAGAATATATATGATTAGAAACAAAATATTAATAACACAAAGCATATATTTTATGTCTATATCTATGTGTATATTTTAGATGTCTATGTTTGTCATACATAGATATACAAGTATATAATGGGATAATAATATGCATGGGTTTTATAAGTCTGCTTTTTCACTAAAACTATACAGTGAACATTTCCCCATTTAGTAAATATGTTTCTAAATCTTATTTTTGATGGTCACATAGTACTCCATTGCTAAATCTTTGATAACCAGTCCTCTATTTTTTGACATTTGTTTTTTCCCATGTTTTTAAAATTACAAATAATAACTTGATTTAAAAAACTAGGCATTTAATATTTAGTTTCTATTGACATCAAAATCTCATCCTGGCCACTGCCCACAAAGTTCCAAACACAGTGAGATTCCTATTAGTTATAAACCCACTGTTCCTTCTTCTACTTCCTGCCGCTATACCTTTGTACATTCTAATTCTCCTGCCAGGATGACCTTGAAATGGCCCTTTTCTGCCTGGCAAACTCCTCTGGATGCTTTAAAACCCATTTCAACTGCAATTGTTTATAGGAAAGTCTCCTTGATTGCACTAATCCGGGAGTCAGCAGACTTCTCCCATAATGGGCCAGAGTAAACGTTTTAGGCTTTGCGGACTACCTACATTCTCTGTTGGAACCACTCTGCTGTTCTATTTTAGTATGATAGCAGCCATGGACAATATGCCAACAAAAGGGGTGGCTGAGTACCTATCATTATTTGTGGACACTGAAGGTTTAATTTCATATAATTTTTATGTAACATGAAATACTATTCTTTTTGATTATTTTTCAGCCAATAAAATCTAAAAAGCATTTTTAACCCATGACTCATATAAAAATAGGCATTGGGCTGAAATAGCCCACAGGGTATAGTTTCTTGACCCCACACTAAACACTTTCTCCTTCCTCTGCTTTTCCAGTGTCCCAGGGCACCATAAACACAGCCATCTGGGTGCTGGACTAAGCACCCAAGCACCCAAATGGCTAAATCTTTCCTTCTGCCACTACATGAGTCATTTTCAGAGATGAAAATTCAGAAATTAGAGTGAATTTTCTTTTTTTTTATAGTGAATTTTCATCTCTGAAAATTTCCATCTTTCCCAGACCCTAACTTGGGTCTAGAGCCCAGGAGATACATAATCTGTGTTTGTTGAAGGAAGGACATAGCAGGGGTGGGAGGACGTGATCCCTGGCCTGGGAAGATTCTATATGTTGCAGAGCAACTAAGCCCACGTACCACAACTACTGAGCCCAAGTTCTAGAGCCCACAAGCGGAAACTACTGAGCCCATGTGCTGCAACTATTGAAGCTCACATGCTCTAGGGCTTGTGCTCAGAAACAAGAGAAGACACCACAATGAGAAGCCCACGCACCTCAACAAAGAGTAGCCCCCACTTGTCGCAATTAGAGAAAAACCTGAGTAGCAAAAAAGACCCAACATAGCCAAAAAAATGATAAGATACACAGGATCTTAACGTCCTTAGAGCGGCCCTTGTTCATACAATGGCCACCACTAGCCACACATGACTATTTAAATTTACATGAATTAAAATTAAATAAATTTTAAAAATCAGCCCCTCAGTTGCACTAGTAACTACCCAGTAGCCACCTGTGGCTAGCGGCCAGCCAGCCTACTGGGAAGCACAGATATAGAACGTTTCCATCATGCTATAAAGTTCTATTAGACAGTGGCACACTAGAGAATAAAGAGTGGTGGAAAGTTTCTAATATTAAAAATAATAATAATAATAGACATGGCCCTCTGACAGGTCAATCTAGTTAAGAGAATAAAGCTACAAGGCAGAAATGATCATTTCTTAATGATAGTTAAATAAGAGAACCCCAAATAAAGTATTTGTATTGACCACAACACTCCACTCACCCCTCCTGACTTGATCAAGTCTTTGGAGTTTAGGTTACCCCTACACTCGAGAAACTTCTAGGACATTAGTGAGCATGAATCCTAGCTACATATCAGGTGATCCAATTGTATTAAGAGGATACATTTTTAGAGCAGCTTTGGGTCTTCCACAGAAGTGTGGGGTTATTAACTGGCTAAATCCAAAGTGTCTACTTATAGGAATGCTATTTTTCTACACGAAAGTAAGCAATCAGTTTGGCCCAATTGTCTTCCTCTATGGTGTTGTCATCAATTGGAAGTTAGTCTAGAACAGAAAAGAAGGGTGGATTTGTGGGTCATTGGGACTCATGTCCCATCTTTGTTGCCACCAAATAACAGTGTGACCTTGGGCAAGTCACGCCATCTACGTTTTCTCATTTTTCTCACTTATGATATGAAGATAATAGTCCTTGTATTACTTACCCCATAGGTGCTTGGGGAAGATATAAAATGAGATCAAGAAAGGCAAAGTATTTTATAAACCAGGTGCCCAGCTAATATAAAAGGGAAATAATCCATTTAATGCAAAGGTCAAACCCAACTCATCACTTTATGGGTCTAAACTGCACAGTACCAAAAGTGACCCGCCCACAGCAGGTACAGGCATACAGGTCTCTAGGTTCCAAAGCAAGGTTTCCCAATCCTTGAATGTCCTTTGAATCCTTTGAAATGTTCATAGTGTGTTTAGCAGGATTAAAATCTCTGAAGAGTGATTTTTAATGTCAACCATAACAATAGCAACTCCCATGTTAAAAGTTGTCTTGAAGTGTCTATAAAAGCACTCACACTCCGTGGATTGCCTTCGATCTCCCTTCATTACTGCAACGTCCTGGAAATGCAATATTCACCCTCTGGACTTCTCACTAGGTGACATTCTCATGCATTTCAGGAGAACAAGGTCTTTCCTGGTTGGCATGAAGCTGTAACTCCTAGCTCTTAACCATAAGATATTTAACTTCATCATCATTCCATTCAGCCTCAAAAATCCATGTACAGCCATGATAGCCACAAACCCAGTTGTAGCAAAAATGTGTATTACATGCTGACAAGACTTGGTAGCATGCCTACCATTGTAGGTGGCTGGACAACCACAAACCCTGGTGTCCCATTTGGGAACTACAGCTCTGTGAGCCAGGACTTCAGAACTAATAATAAGATGTGAAAATCTATAATGGACACTGATTTTAGAACCAAAATCCCAAAACAGGTGCTGTGTGATTTCTCCACATTGTAGCACAAACATTTGAACAGCCCTTCACCAAACAAAGTGTGTTTTTATGTTTCATCTGTAGGCCTATAAAGACCTCCAGATCTCTGTCATCTGACAATGCCCTCCGCTCACCCCAACGATATCCTGTCATCTCCTTTTCTCCCTTTCATTCAGTCTACTTCAGCCACAGTATCTTCCTGCTTTTCCTTGCAAATGTCAGACTTCCTCCTGCTAAAGACTTCACTTGGAAGTCTTGAACATTGGGGTGCATTTATCTTTACGCATTAGTATTTTTGTTTTGAGAGAATATATACCCAGGAGTGGGATTGCTGAATCATATGGTAACTCTATTTTTACTTATTTGAGAAACCTCCATATGGTTTCCCACAGTGGAGGAACCAATTTGTATTCCTACTAACAGTATACAAGGGTTCCCTTTTCTCCACATCCTCGCCAACATTTGCTGTCTGTGTTCTTTTTGATGCTGGTCATTCTAACAGCTTTGAGGTGATATCTGATTATGGTTTCAACTGGAATTTCCCTGATGATAAGTGATGATGAGCATCTTTTCACATGCTGTTGGGTCTGGACTTTAAGCCAGACTCAGGATTCAGAAGCAGGGTGGTCTAAGGCCTTACTTAAGCCTGACTTTCTTCCTTTCCAAAATGAGCATGGTTATCTCCATCTCAAGGCCTTGTAAACATGCTGATGAAGACAGTACAGAGGCAGCAGGAATGGCAAGGATGGGGTACAAACAGGGGGCAGAGGTGGGTGGTCTCACCTCTGTGAGACCACTGTGGCCAAGCAAATGAGCTAAAGTCTCCAGGAAAACAGAAGAGCTGCACGGAAACCACAACCAACTCAGGCCCATGGGATTCTTTCCTGGGATCCTCTCCTGGGATCCCTGGGCCTTGGCGTGTTTCTCTGGGAAGCCAGGCTCTTGTTAAGTAAACACGGAAACTGAGACCAGCCTCCAGTTCCCACCCACTTTCACTTTCACAGGGCACATGGCACGGAGCAGGCCTCCCTTTGAACCAGACCCAAGATATCACCCTAAGCAAAAGCAGATTGACTGGTTCACACACCCTCGGGGCTATTTTCCATGGCAGGCACTCCTATGGTTGTTATCATTTTCCTCTTTTAGAAATGGCTGAGTTATCATGCCTGCTGTCCAAGTTTCCCCATTGGTACGAGGGAATATAGCTCAGAGATCAGACCTGAGCCGGCCATTCACCTCGGCTTGACATTTCCCCTCTCTTCGGGCTGTTATTTGGGACAACGTCAAAAAGCATGAAAGGAAAAGAACATTTTTACTCTGGCTTGAAGTTGGCCACGTTTGCAGGTGTTCAGATTGCAGCTGAAAGAAAGTAAGAGTTGAGGGTTTGTGATTTGAGCTGAAAGGCCAAATGGCTTTTTGACAACTCACAGTAAAATGTCCAGAAATGTGGATGCCATGAGAAAAAAAGAAGTAAAAATATAGAAAAACTTGAGAAATTGAAACAGTTGCCATGTTTATTTTTTGACCTCTAGATGGATGAAATTTTCTCTAGAATCTCTTGAAATGCCAATATCCTCTATTTCAAGATAAAAGTCATTTTATTATTTTATGCATGATGTGAAAATTTTACTGGATCCAAACTATAATATCCTTGACTACTTTCCTAGAAAATAGGTCCAAACTTACCAACTGAATGTCTTTTCAAGTTTTCTGAATTTCTATATACATTGAGTTATACTTGGCTAAAATTTAAAGGACTTGCATACTTTGTTTTTTTAAGAACTTTTTAAAGTTTTATTTACTCATTCATTTATGACTGTGCTGGGTCTTCATTGCTGTGTGAGGGCTTTCTCCAGTTGCTGCAAGTGGGGGCTCTTCTTTGTGGCAGAGTGTGGTCTCAGTAGTTGTGGGACACAAGCTCAGTTCCCTCACAGCCTGTGGAATCCTCCTGGACTAGGGATCAAACCCACGTCCCCTGCATTGGCAGGCAGACTCCCAACCACTTGACCACCATGGAAGTCCTGCACACTTTAGATTTGTGAATACTTGAGAAGCCATAATGGGAGATAAGAGAAATCTTTCTAATTGCTGTCAGACTCAGCTGCAAAACTCACTCTACTTCATAATGAAAATTCTCCTAGCTCCTCCTCCTGCCCATAGAACAAAGGAAATGTTTCCAGAAACTCAGTCACATACAGAAAGGCACCTGATAAAGCCTCTGCCTTCTCAGATTCCCAATGAAATGCCCAAAAGATTGTCAACATGAAGCAAAGTCTGCACCAGCCCCAGAAATATTCTAGATGGGAGGGGAGCCAAGAAGAAGGCAGACTCCAATTTCCTCTATAATACGGCAGCCCATATGGAGACAGAATGGAAGATATTCAACCGAAATCCACTCATAGGGCTGCGAGCTAGAGGTAAGACAAGTCAAAAGGCAGTAGGGGTGTTCCATTTGGAGTCTCTCTCACTATAAGAGGTTAGCAAGATTGTTTCCACTGCACCTCTAGGTGGTCCTATACCTTCTCGTGGCCCCAGTAGCTGCTGTATTTAGAGGAGAGCTACTGGTATGTAAGGCCAGAGAGTGGGGATGCTACTCCCACCAATTTCTAGTTGACATGCCGACATGGAGAAGACATCATATGTCCCACTGATGAAGACCTTTTCTGTGCCACCACCAGGTCCACTCGTGTCTCTAGCTCTTACTCCTTCCCGAATCACCAGAAACTTCTGGATGTCTGAGTCAGGAACTGAAATTGAGAGCAACCCAGACATTTCTGAACTTTTCAACCTAAAGGACTACATAAAACTTATGGGACCTTATATGAGAAAACTTCTGTCATATCTTATTTAACTAGGTGCTAATGCTAGACAAGCATTGATCTTCTTCAATAGCAATTCTTCAGTTGCATAAAATTTTTGTTTAAGCTGTAGATTCTAAGATTCTGTTTCTAAGATCTTGAACTAGTTTAATGAAAGGAAGGTCATGGAAAATTTAATAATCAAGATGATTCTACTGCTGATAACCTGTGGCCAATATGTTGAGCACTCTTCTAAAATGTTTTATAAAGAGTGAAAAGATGCTAAATCTAAGGAAATATACTCTGATTCAAAAAATTAGGCATATTCAGAAGAATCAAATTAGATCACTAATAAACAAGGCAAAAAGAGTATTATTTTTGTTCATAAGAAAAATCAAAAGGGCATTGAATTTATGAAACTATTGCAGTCAGACACAAAGATGATATGAGATCAGGAAAAACTGCAGAGATAAACAACATGATTTTAAAATCTGAAATAAAATGAAAAGATTTTTAACTTCTGAAAATATGACAGACTAAGAATGATGAAAAGCTATTTCTTCCTGCAATGAACGAATAGAAATCCTGGATAAATTGCAAGATTTTTTTAATGCATAGAAATCCTTGAAGAAAAGAAAAGAAACCCTATGGTTTCAAGCTAAGGGAGGGAAGTCTATAAGCTGATGTGGCAATCAATGGTCCAGAAGGTGTTCAGGTTTAGGAAAGAGGCTTCAGGTGCCTAGGGGTTTCACTGTTCACAGGAGGATGGGAATACACAACTGAAGACAAAGCAAGGAGTAGAATTAGCTATGCATATAAGGTCAAGATCCTCAAAAAGCTGTTCAAACTCTGAAACTCAGGCATCACTGTGTAGATTCAGCAAGGAAACTTCTACAGCAAAGACATGATGCATTCTGACAGAAGAATCTCAACCGTTGCTAAAGATGAGCTAGAAATCAAAAATCACAAACCAAATGAAGAACTGAGACCACAATGGTGGTGACTCCTCAGATCAAAGAAACAAAAAAAATAGGAAGTACCAGCTAGCTTTATGAAAGCGATGAGTAAATTAAATATATTACAGATGATTAAAGAAAATGGTGATGAAAGAAAAGATGAGGATGCAAAAAAAAGATGAAGCAAATTTGAAAAAGACTCCTTGGCCCCTTTCTGGAATATAACTTCTAGAATTAAAAATATAGATAGTGGATTATATATACAGTAGCTTCTTAAAACATTGGCAGACTGAATGCAACAGTATATAACAGGTACAGAAGTGTGTGTATGTATGTGTGTGTATCAAGTTGGAGTTATGCCAGGAATTCCAGCATAATTAAATGCTAGAAATATCCATTAATGAAATTCACCTCATTAGCATGTTAAAGAAGTAAATCACACAAGCATCTCAAAAGAGCCCCCAAAAAGCATTGGATAAAATTTAATAGCCTTTCTCGATTTAAAAAAAAAAAAAAAAATGGTCCTAGCAAAGTAGGGATGAGGGAAGAGAAGGATAGCTTCTCGGTACAGCATATGCAACATCTTGCACTAAAAGGCCCATCACATATTGTATGGAATGGTGTGAGTTCAGCAGCCTTCTCTTTAAAGTTAGGACAGAGGAAAAGGAATGCTATTATCATTGCACAACACAGCATTACATCCTAATCAATGCAGACATGCAAGGAAAAGCAAGAAAACATTTAAGGATTAGAAAGAAATAAACTTTCCTGCTAGTCAAATAGACAACATTGATTATATAAGTCAATATAGAAAAAAAAAAAGCATTACAACTATTAAAAATATTTATCATCATTGCCAGAGTAGTATATTAAAATTAATGTCATGTCTATAAAAGTAGAAATTATAATAAAATTTAAAATATCATTCTTAAGACCTACAAAAGGTATATCTAAGAATAAGCGTAGCAAAGGAAAGGCAGAAAAGCAAGACATTTATGAAGAAAATTATAAAACTTTATTTAAGGGCATAAAAAAAGAATTCTAAATACAGAGATAGCTATACCATGTCAATGCATAAAAGAACTCACTTCTGCAAAGGAGATCATGACACCTAAATTAATTTATAAATATATTTTTCTAATGAAATCACAATACAGCTCCCCATAGCAATTGATAAACTAATGTTAAAACGCAAATGGAAGAGTAAAAATTCAATATAAACCAAGATGATTTTGAAGAAAAACAGTTGGGTGATTTGCTGTGTAGTTTATTTATCTAAACTATTACGAAGCTACAGGAACAAAAAGAGTGTGGCATTGCTACAGGTAAAGGTAAATTGACCTGGCAGAACTGAGGAAAATGCTCTGAGAAAAATTTACCAATATATGGTGGCATTATAAATTTAGAGAAGAGAAGATTTCTTTAATTACATTGCAGGAACTGGCCACCATCCAAATCGGGGGGGAAAAAAGAAGAAGCAGACTCTGTACCTCACACCATATGTAAGCATAAGCTCTTTATGGATTAAAAAAACTTAGTTATGAGAATCAAGTTTAAAACCTTCAAAAGAAAGCTATAGGAAAATGCCTTTACAATCAGTAAGAAACATTTTCTTAAACGAGCAATAAAAAGCACAAAACTTGGAAGATTTATGAATTTACTAAAGTAAAATTAATAGTTTCTGTGTGAAAAAAAAAAGAATATAAGCAAAAAGAGAAGATGCAGACACACAAAAGTTATTTCTAATTCATTTAATAGGAAATCAATCCAGAAGAAATAATGAATGCCTTTAAATCAATTTTTTTACAAAGACAAACCAGTAAGTAAAGGACAAAGACTATAATCAGAAAGCCATGAAAGAGAAAGTGAGAATAGCCAAAAAGCATCTGCTGCTGCTGCTGCTAAGTCGCTTCAGTCGTGTCTGACTCTGTGCGACCCCATAGACAGCAGCCTACCAGGCTCCCCGGTCCCTGGGATTCTCCAGGCAAGAACACTGGAATGAGTTGCCATTTCCTTCTCCAATGCATGGAAGTGAAAAGTGAAAGTGAAGTCGCTCAGTCGTGTCCGACTCTTAGCGACCTAATGGACTGCAGCCCACCAGGCTCCTCTGTCCATGGGAATTTCCAGGCGAGAGTACTGGAGTGGGGTGCCACTGCCTTCTCTGAAAAAGCATCTGAGTGATGACCAATTTCTCAGCAGTTAGAGACACGTGAAATAAACTACAGTGAGATACTGTTTTACAACCACCAGATTTACACAAATTTTAAAAGTCTGATGATACCATGTGTTAGAGACGATACAGTACTTAAAATCAAACAACCAAAAAACGCTTTCTCTTCCAGGACAACTTTTCCTAGAACATTTACAAAAATATGATTACATAATTAGGCCTTGATGAAAACCTCAAAACGTTCCAAAGAGGAAAAGTCTCTCACAGTCTATTCTCCAACCATAGCAGAGGAAAACCAGAGATTCATTTCTAGAATGTGCATTCAAAAAACAGTCACTTGGAAATGTGACCTAAAGGCAAAATGCAAAAAAAACTTTCAGAAGAATATAAAACTTTCCAAAGTAATGATTAGTTTGTATAAGATATCAAACCTGCAAAGTCGGAGTATTTTGGAAATTATTGTAATAAAAGAAACAATAAAGATGAAAATATAACTAAAGATGTTAAGACTTCAGATGCCTCTGTTTTCTATGTCATTCTGATAGTCTTTCTTTCTATATATATAGAAAAGTAAAAATTAAGTGAAAAAGAATGAGCTGTTTATACAAATACATATATACATATTCACACACACTTGCATGTATACATGTACATATATACATATGTATCCATATACTCCTATGTGTACACATATTTGTATAAGTGTGTTTACTTACACACGTGATTTTATATAGAGTTTATATAGACTTTCATGGGTTGACTCCCATGGGGATCCCTTCTCAGATTCCTCTGTAACAAACACCATCAGTTCAGTGACCACAGGTTTTATAGCCATCTCTTCACACATCTGCTATCTGCAAACAACGCTAAGTCCCTCAAGATCAAGGTGTGTATCAGAGCCTTTCTCATCATTGGCACAAAGGGTCCTTTCACCAACACCTGACATAGTTTTAAATTTGGGAGTCTGATGGTTATTAAATGATGTCTTCTTGTGGTCTCATTCACATTCTTCTAATTACTAGCCATACTGTACATGTTTTGGGCCACTCTTGTTATCTCTTCCATGAATTCCTGATGACATTGCCCTTTTTCCTATCGCTTTTTCTTCTTGTTGGCTTGTAGGAACTATTTATATCATTGGGCTTTCCTGATAGCTCAGTTGGTAAAGAATCCTCATGCAAGGCAGGAGACCCTGGTTCTATTCCTAGGTCAGGAAGATCCTCTGGAGAAAGGATAGGTTACCCACTCCAGTATTCTTGGGCTTCCTTTCTGGCTCAGCTGTTAAAGAATCCACCTGAAATGCAGGAGACCTGGGTTCAATCCCTGGGTTGGGAAGAGCCCCTGGAGAAGGGAAAGGCTATCCCCTCCAGTATTTTGGCCTTGAGAATTCCATGGGCTGTAGAGTCCATGCGGTCACAGAGTTGGACACGACTGAACGACTTTGGGCTTTCCTGGTGGCTCAGCTGGTAAAGAACCCACCTGCAGTGTGGGAGACCTGGATTTGATCCCTGGGTTGGGAAGATCTCCTGGAGGAGCGCATGGCAACCCACTCCAGTATTCATGCCAGGAGACTCCCATGAACAGAGGAGCTTGGCAAGACCGTGGGGTCGCAAAGAGTCGGACGCACTGAGCAACTAGGCACAGCAGAGCACATTATATCATTATATATTCTGATTTCATTATATATGAAATCCTTTATATGTTATATATACATTAAATATAAAATACCTTCTCCATTTCTTAGGCTATTTTTCTTTCTGCTTATGTGATCTTTGTTATACAAAGCCCTCATTTCCTCTTACTCAATTTATCAATCATTCCTATTTTTTGAAAACTTTTCCTACTGCTAAGTTAGATAAGTATTCTCCTGTATTTTTCCTTGAAGATTTAAAATTTTTTTACTTTTTGTATTTAGGTCACATTTCAGAGAGATCACTCCAGTAAGTGTTTCTGAATTAACAAAAAAAATAAGCTCAGCTCTCTACTTGAAATATCTGATCCTTGAGAAATCAGGGAAGACTTTGAACTAAGATCTGACTTTGTCTCTGTATAAGACAGATTTTTCTAAGTTCTGCTATGTAAAAAGCAACCTTCAAGTCTTAGCTTAGAAAACAAATATTTGCCACTGACATCACACCTTAGCTATGGCTTAGCTGTGGCTCTGAGACTATTCCAAACGGTGGGTAAGTTTCAAGTCTGCTCATTAAGGAACAAAGGTAAAGGAGCAATCTCTGTCTGGTTGTTGCATGCTTGTCTTATGGTGGAGGGACAGAGTAAGTGGAATAGTGGAAATTTTCAATGGTTCTAAAATCTTCTGTGCAGTCATAGCAAACAGGTCATTGGGCAAAGTAAGTCACATCATAGACCCAGAGTTAATGGGATGGAGAGAATATTTTGTCCACAAGGAAGGATGACAAGGTAAGAAGGGCCTGAAAAACTGTAAATAAATAATGCATTCTACTACAGTGTCTCCTCCCAAATCTACATGACCACTGGTCTGTTAGTGGTTTAGAAGGCTGGTTGTATATTTGTTAAAGATCATTCAAAAACAGAACTTAATATCTACTCTAGGCTCTCTGGAAGGGTTGATATAGTACAAGGGGCAAACATTTTGTTGGCATCCCCAGTTTAGTTCAGCAACTGTGTCTCATTCACATCCTTTGCACTGCTGGTGCAAAGGAAGGTAAGATCTCCTCACCCCATGACTTGAAGCAGTTCTACATTCCAGTATGGCCAAGGCTCAACGATCACATGTTGGTATCCTGAGCTCCACCCTGGCCAGGCTAGAACTGGCCACAGAGCAGCAGATTGAGTGAAAGGGATAATCAGAGTCATAGAAAAAAGAAAGAAAAACACAAGTTCCATTGGCAAAGGAAGCGCTGCTTGGCATCCACAATGTGAAACATTTGTTCTGTAGTTGGCTTGGCTGATCTTAGCTTTGCCTGCATCCATCACCTCCACCTGGCCAGCCTGTCTGTATCAACAGGTAATGCAGACAGGCAAGCCTGAGCCGTCACGTGCCAGTGTTCCATTTCAGCTTCTCAAGACCTAATCCAAATAGAAACACCTCCCTCAAAGCAACACAGTTGGCTAAGTATGACCACCCTCTGCCAGCGATCATTTAAATGGAATCTGAGCCTGCCCTGGAATGCATAGAAGGTGTAGAAAAGAGCCCAGCAACACAGCTCCTACAACCATAAGTCCCACCACAGCAGAAAGGCATGTGGGGTAAAATTATGTATTACGGAGGTGGTGGGTGGGGGAGACATTTGCCCACTCTGCATTTGCCCACTCTTTTCTCTGCACTAAACAGCTCAGAGGATTCAGCCTAAAGGCTTTTGACGTGCAGTAAGTATCATGGCCCATTGATTAGGCAATGCTTCTCTAAGTGTGATTCCTGGTGGTCCCTGGATCCATTGACTGGGAACTTGTTAGAAATGCAAATTTCCAGCTTCTACCCCATCTTGGCTATGTCAGAAACTCTTAAGATGGTTCCCACCCCTCTGAATTAAAGCAAGACTTCCAAGTGATTCTGATGCATGCTGAAGTTTGAGAACCTCTTGGTCAAAAGATAAAGTAGTCCTTGGGTTCGCTCCAGCCTTAATCCTAATTTTGGAGAACATTTGTGTCTTAGATGAAAGACACTTCAATTATAATCCCCAATGAAGACCCAAATCAAAGTTTCCCATTGGCAATCATCACCATTACGTACAATTCAATCAATATGACCAACACAGAAGGCAACAGGCATACCTCCCAGTGAGAAGAAGAGATAAAATAGCAGATACAGACACAGAGTATGGGACTCTGATTTCCTTCATTTGAATCCCAGCATCACCACTACCACTCATGTATGTGACTTTGCGTAAGTTGTTTTAAAAAAGCTTACAACAGAGTGTCTCCACCTGTATAATGGGTATAGTAATAATATTACCCTTGAATTGGCATAGGGCAGTAGTTCTCAAAGCATGATCCCTAGACTGGCATCTTCAGCATCACCTAGAAGTGTGTTAGAAATGAAGATCCCCTGACACACTGCTTAACAAATGACCCCAAAATTTAGCAGCTAAAAAATCAAGCATATCTCAGCTTCTGTGTGTCAGTAATCTAGACACATTTGCCATATGAACCTCATGATAGGACTGCCTCTTAACACGGCAGAGTCTTCCACCAGGAAGAGAGATGTAGGAGAGAGCAAGGGAGAGGGATAGAAGCCACAGCATTTTTTTAAAAACTTTATTGCAGAAATGGTACTCCATCTCTTTTCCCATATTCTATTCTTTAGAAGCAAATCAATAAGATCTGTTCACACTCCAGGGGACACAAGAGCAAGAATATCAGGAAGGAAGACTATTGTGATGTCTGCCTGCCATACCCACTGAATCAGAAATCCCAGAGGTGAGGACCAGACCCCTGTGTTTTAACAAGCCCTGCGGGTGACTCAGATATACATTTTTTGAAAAGGCAATGAGATGATGGAGGCCAAGTACCTCCCATAGTGTCTGGCACATGGATATGCAAGAAAAGTTATCTATTTAGGTTATTTGGTATATATATTTTATTTATTCATTCATTTATGTATTTTTGGCTGTGCTGGGCCTTCATGGCTGCATGGGTTTTTTTTTTTTTTCTCTAGTTGGGGAAAGTGGGGTCTACTCTCTAGCTGCGGTATTGGGGCTTCTCATTGCTATGACTTCTCTTTGGGGAGCACAGGCTTTAGATGCATGGCTTTCAGTGGTTGTGGCACATGGGCTCAGTAGCTGTGGCCCCCAGGCTCTAGAACACAGGCTCAATAGTTGTGGCTCACGAGCGTAGTTGCTTTGTGGCGTGTGGGATCTTCCCGGACCAGGGATTGAACCTGTGCCTCCTGCTTTGGCAGGTGGATTCTTTACCACTGAGCCACCAGGATAGTCCATATTGTTTTGATTTCTAAAACTTTCTGCCTGCACTCAAATATCAAGTGTCATATAAACCGGGGGTTCTCAAGGTTTAGCTGAATCTTGGAATCACCTGTGGAGCTTCTAAATCATGATATAAAAGCTTCAACCTAAATAGTTATATCAGAATCTCTAGGGATGGGGCCCAGGCATCAATATTCTTTAAATCTCCCTCAGAAGGTTACCAATTCAGTTCAGTTCAGTTCAGTTCAGTCGCTCAGTCGTGTCCGACTCTTTGCGACCTCATGAGTCGCAGCACGCCAGGCCTCTCTATCCATCACCAACTCCCGGAGTTTACTCAAACTCATGCCCATCGAGTCAGTGATGCCATCCAGCCATCTCAACCTCTGTCGTCCCCTTCTCCTCCTGCTCCCAATCCCTCCCAGCATCAGGGTCTTTTCCGATGAGTCAACTCTTCTCATGAGGTGGCCAAAGTACTGGCATTTCAGCTTCAGCATCAGTCCTTCCGATGAACACCCAGCACTGATCTCCTTTAGGATGGACTGGTTGGATCTCCTTGCAGTCCAAGGGACTCTCAAGAATCTTCTCCAACACCATAGTTCAAAGATTACCACCATGCATGTAAAACAAAGAGCCACTGAAATAGACCCAGAAAGCAGGATGGCTTTCTTCTCTGTTAATCTAGTTTCTTGGAGCTAAAATATTGGCAAAAGAAACATTAATACATGATTATAAATCAAAACAAAACAAACATACAAGAAAGCACACAACCAGGCTCTGAGGTGTATATCTTGTAAGTTACTTAAGATCTTTCCCGCCCCTTTGTCCTGTTTGGCCCCTCCCCATCCTGCCAACTGAGAAAGTAGACCCGGGAACGCACGTGTACTGTCACCATGACTCGTGGCTCCGATACTGAGATGGTGTTGCTTACAAATCAGAATGTTGGAACAGAGGGCACATGCGTTCCCTCTGGCCTTGACAGGAAACGCTCAGTCACTTAACTTCACCTGAGGCAATTGGAGAGCAAACTGCAGGCCAGGAGGGGCCAGGCCATGAGCCAACACAGAATCTGGAGGGATAGGACCACTCTCCATGAGGTCCCTAGAGAACTGAGCTTAGCCAACCTGCCCTTCCCCTCATCTGGCAGAGCCCTGAGCCTGTCCATTCCTGGCCCCAAATCTACCCTGATGCAGAGCAAGCTCATGTGAGGGCAGCTGCTCTACCCAACCAGTGACGTCTGGAAGAGATCAGCCACAATACCAACTCTCTTCCAGCCACCCACCCCAACTCTGCCCGGAGGGACTGAACTTTGGGAATCTGCGCTCCAGTGGTTCTGGTTAGCATCATCATCCAATGTGCTGATCAGGGAATTGTCAGATGCTCAGATGGCGCTCCAGAATATTCTTCTTGGAAGCTCCCACCAGAGGGTTAATTTGGTCAAAATGCTACCTTTCGCAGCATGGCTTAAGTAGAAGCAAAGAAGACGCAAGAGGGGAAGTTTTATTTAATTAAAAAATAATAATCACAAACCTCCACTCCCACAGTTCTCATTAATCAGCTCAATGTTTAGTGACTCGAGAACCAAAAACACTGCTGACAGCTATGGGGCAGTGGGAGAGGAACAGCCTTGGGGATGTGGAGAGCACAGTGGCAGGACCACAGACACGGTGAAAGCGGGCAGGAGCTACACCTTCAGAGAGTCCTGGCGCCCCTTCCTGCTCGGACACTATGTCATTATGGCAGATCTCTCTGTGCTCCTGTTCTCCAGTCTTTAGAAATGGAATTACTATCAATCTAAGGGTTGTTTAAGGATTAAATAAGATGATAAATGTAAAAGGATTTAGTGGTGTTTGGCACAAAGTGAGTCTGCTTTCTTGGATAAGAAAGGCAGAAAGGGAGCAGAGAAGAAAGGGGAGGAAAGAGAAGGGGGAGGAGGGGGAAGGAGGACAACAGGATGGGGAGGGGAGAGGGAGGAGGGAGTGGAGGAGGGGAGGAAGGGAAGCAGAGGAGGAAGGCAAAGGAGCAACAGTGAGGTCATCCCTGGTTGTCATGGGGACCCCGCAAGCCCCAGAGCCTGCACCTGGGGACACATGCAGGTTGGAACACGCAGCATAGGAGCCCTTCCTGCCCTCTTCAGTCTCTAAAGCAGACATCCCTAGATGACCACTTTCAGGCAGCCACTACTAATCAGTCAGTGTGGATATAAGAGAAGTGGTCAACACACAGCTTTCAGGCTAGGCTCGTGATTTAGTGAAGGAAATCTCCACGATTCACAGATATCTATTTATCGTCTGAATTTCCCTCCCAACTTGCTTTATAGCTTTTATGTCTCTATCTTAATGATGTCAAACACACAGAGTGTCCTGACTGAAAGAGGAACCTTCAAGGTGGCTCAGCCTCCAGACCCTGGTGTAATGACTTTGTCCTTTCATTGGCCCACTGTTTGGGTGTCCTAAAGGTTATCATTTTCTTGATGGCAGCAGCCTCTGTTAAGGAAACATTTCCGTGGCCTCATAGTAACAGGTCAGGCTCGTGGTTATTTTGATGAAAATAATATTAACAATAGAGTCCTGACCCAGATCCAATATTTTTCATGTGCTCTGTCTGAAAAGTTATCTTTCCATGATGGCTATAACCAAAGGGATGATGATTCCAAACAGACCTTCAAATCCCAAGACCCTTCCCCAAAAAACCTTTCCAAAACTTGACATCTGGACCTATTTCCTAAATCAGCTGTGCATCAGCACACATGCCCTTTACAATTAAAAATAAAATTGGGCCAGGTATGTGGATATTTGTTAATGATTCCTTATTTATTACAAACTCTTATTTAGAAAAAAAAAAAAAAAGGAAAGAAAAATCTTCCATGACAAATGTTTGCCTCCCTGGCCAGAGGTGAGTGTCCAAGGAAAGTTCTGGAAAGTTCCCTGCTCACTGCCTGCAAGAACCAGAATCCAGGCCTTGGCAGCCTGTGGGGCACTCCTTGCCCACTTGCAGTGAACTTTAGGAAAGGACATCATGGCCTACTTTTGAGGAATCCTGCTGCCAAATCCAGAAGAGGGAGGGAAAAAAGATGGGGGGGAAAAGGGCTTTGATTCTGGAAATTATGACTTGCTGACATCCTTCTTCACTCCCCTTATAATCTGCCTAACTGTAGACACGACTTTAATTATAGATGGGCAGGTGGGGCCAGCCAAGAACAGGGCTGCAGCTGGAATTTGTGGCCATGGGATAGCCGGACTCAGAGTCTTCAGCTCCTCCTTGTGTTTCCCTGCTCCCCAGGTTCTTCTGCCAGAGCTAGAAGTGCCCTCTGTGAGTGTTTTTCAAATGCTAAGTGAGCAAGAGGACTCCATATCCTGACCAAATTCTCCCTCAACCTAAATAAACAGTCAAGGATCAGAGGCTCTGAGAACAAGACTGCTTCTATCTTCTTGGAAGATTAGCTGCAATAAACCCATTTTGCTCTCAGGTGAGCCACAGGGAAGCTCATTTCGCCTAAATCAAATATAAAGTATTGAGGATTCCCTGCTGGTCCAGTGGTTAGGACTCTGCACCCTCACTGCCAAGAGTCTGGGTTCCATCCCTAATCCGACAACTAAAGATCCTGCAAACCTTGCGGTGCAGGCAGGAAAAAAAAAGTACTCAAATATAAAGTGTTACAAGAAGAAGAGGTACTGAAACCATTCTTGAACATCTCAGCTGTGCCAAACACTGCAGTCACTTTTTCGTGTGTTGTTTTCTTTTTGGATTCAGGTAGTATTCATGTGATAGAGGTTGATGACTCTCATTTTAAAGACAGGGAAACTGAGAGACAGTAAAACTAGCCATGAAGAGAAAGAACTAGGCTTTGAAACTGGGACTAATCTGTCTTCCGGGCTCCTGTCTCAGTCCTATCTCCTTGCCCATTTAGTCTTTTGAAATCACTTCTTTGCTTACACTCTAGAATAGTTCCTCTCACCCATGGGGACAAGTACGGCTGCACATCTGAAGGGTTGGGGTACCGAGGAGAGGATGAAGGTTGGGGACAGATGTGCGCCCTATTAAATGGCCTGTGAGCTACGTACACACGTGGAAGGTGGAAGAGGGGACTCCACCACCTGCCACAAAGTCGTTATCCATCAATCATCAAAGAAATTATGAAGGAAGGAAGGAAGAGATGGATGAACAGATTCCTGAATGTATAGGACACCTTCCCATCCCTTGAGGATTCATTTCCAGTGTGTCCCTATTGCGTGGAACCAACACACCTTCAGGATTAAGTTGGATAAAGACTTTGAAGAATGAAGACTTTGGGAAATGTCCTCAACACACATACACACACACACACACACACAAGTAAAATAATAGCAGATCATGTGGGGTTTGTTGCTGGAGTAAGTTGACCATACTTTGAAGATTTTTTTTTTATTAAGAACTTTTTAGAGCAGTTTTAGATTCACGGCAAAATAGAGAGGAGGGTACCGATTTTTCGCGTATACCCTCTGTCCCCAGACATGCATAACCTCTGCTATATTACCAACATTCCTTCAATGGTGATGCATTTGTTACAATTGAACACACATGGACCCATCAGAATCACCCAAAGTCCGTAGTTTACCTCATGGTTCATGCTTGGCGTTCTGTATTCTATGGGTTTGGAAAAATGTAATAATAACATGCATCCATCACTGCAAACATCATGCAGAGTATTTTCACTGCCCTAAAAATCCTCTGGGCTCCACCTACTTGCCTTTCTCCCTACAACCACTGGCAACCACACATCCTTTTACTGTCATCATGCTACTGCTGCTAACTCCTAAGTCACTTCAGTCGTGTCCGACTCTGTGCGACCCCAGCCCTGGGATTCTCCAGACAAGAACACTGGAGTGGGTTGCCATTTCCTTCTCCAATGCATAAAAGTGAAAAGTGAAAGTGAAGTCGCTCAGCCATGTCCGACTCTTCGCAACCCCATGGACTGCAGCCTACCAGGCTCCCCCGTCCATGGGATTTTCCAGGCGAGAGTACTGGAGTGGGGTGCTGTTGCCTTCTCTGTACTATCATCATAGTTTTACCTTTTTCAGAATGTCATCTAGTGGGAACTGTATGGTATGTAGCCCTTTCAAATTGACTTCTTTCACTTAGTGATTGTCATTTTTTAAATTATAGATATAGATATAGATATATTTGCCTGCGCTGAGTCTTCCTTGCTGTGAGCAGACTTTCTCTAGTTGTGGTGAGCAGGGGCTGCTCTTCATTGCAGTGTTCGGGCTTCTCACTGCGGTGGCTTCTCTCGTTTCAGGGCCCAGGCTCTAAAGTGCATGAGCTTCAGTAGCTGGAGCTCTTGAAGGCTCTAGAGCGCAGGCTTCATAGTTGTGGTGCATGAGCTTAGCTGCCCCACTCCATGTGGGATCTTCCCAGACAAGGGACTGAACCCATGCCCCTGCATTGGAAGGTGGATTCTTAACCACTGGACCACCACAGAAGTCTAGTGATAGTCATTTAAGATTCCTCCCTGTCTTTTCATAATTTGAGAGGTCACTTCTCTTCAGCAGT
This sequence comes from Muntiacus reevesi, assembly GCF_963930625.1. Taxonomy (NCBI): domain Eukaryota; kingdom Metazoa; phylum Chordata; class Mammalia; order Artiodactyla; family Cervidae; genus Muntiacus; species Muntiacus reevesi. Next base: position 66,373,859 of record NC_089250.1, on the reverse strand, counting down.
GAATTGTCTGGATGTACTACATCCCATGTATTTATCCACTTATCTACTGAAGAACATCTTGGTTGCTTCCAAGTTTTGGCAATTATGAAGAAAACTGCTATAAACATCCATCTGCAGGTGTTTGTGTGGACATAAATTTCCAACTCCTTTGCATAAATACCAAGGAGCATGAACTCTGGAAGGTATGATAAGAGTATTTTAGTTTTGTAAGAAACCACCAAACTTCTTTCAAAGTGATTGTACCATGAAGATCTTTTCTTTTTCTATCAGAAATCATCTCCCACTGCCTCTGATCACCCCCAGGTGATGTCTTATGGCTCCAAAAAGGCTAGAGCAATACCAATTACTACACCTGCCCTTATGAAGTACTTCCAATGTTCTATCCACTTCCGCTTTCCTAATATGCCTCTTTGAGA